>NC_065581.1:31406666-31476752 GCF_024542745.1 Macaca thibetana thibetana | reverse complement strand
GTAATTGAGTTGCCACTCACCAGGGCTGACCTGGCAGCTGCCACTGCTGAGGGCCCAGCCAACCAAAAGCAGCTGTTGTTTTTTTGGATGGAGAAATAAAACAGGCAATGGCAATTAAGAATAAATAACATTACGATAGATAAACATGCCACTAAAGATATAGTAGAGGTTTAAATAATTTTGAGACTATGAACAAGATTATGTCAATGGGGAGAACTTATTACAAGTAAAGAAGTTAAAACGGTTGCAAAACTTTATTTCCCTTCAGGCATATCCAGACTGTTTTACAGGTGACTTCCATCAAAACTCCGAAGAAAGTTACTGAATTTATACATAATACTCAAGAGTATGAGGAAACATAGAGAAAACCAGCAAACTCATTATTGTTTATGTATAAATAACATTGATTCTAAAGCCAGCAAGGAATACATAAGAGAAAAGCAGAATATGATAATCACTTTGAAGCAATTAGAGGTAAAAATACTGAGAAAAACAATACTAGACTGTGTCCACCAATGAGCTGTAAATAAATTAAATATCCTGCCCAGGTTATTCATCCCCAGGATACAAGAATATTTAAACTTTAAAAATGTAATGCATTTTACCACTTAATTAAAGAATAAAAGACAGAGATAATCACATTTTGTTAGATGCAGAAATTACTGCAGATGAAATTCAACACTCCATCTCACCCACAGTTCTTCACTTATCTCCACTTCTAAGAACTTGTGGTCAGTACTTGCTTTGGCAGCACGTATACTAAAATTGGAAAGATACTGAGCAGATCAGCATGGCCCCTGCACAAGGGTGACATGCAAATTCATGAAGCAGTCCATATTTTAAAACTCTCCGTAAACTAGGTATTGAAGGAACATATCTCAAAATAATAAAAGTCGTGTATGACAGACTCACAACCAGTATCATACCGAATGGGCAAAATTTGGAAGCATTCCCCTTTAACACCTGCACAAGGCAAGGCTGCCCTCTCTTACCAGTCCTATTCAACAAAGTATTGGAAGTTCTGGCCAGGGCAATCAGGTAAGAGAAAGAAAGGATATTCAAACAGGACGAAAGGAAGTCAAATTGTCTTTGTTTGTAAATGACATGATAGTATATCTAGAAAACCCCATTGTTTTAGCTGAAAAGTTTCTTAAACTGATAAGCAACTTCAGTAAAGTCTCAGAATACCAAATCAATGTGCAGAAGTCACAAGCATTCCTATACAACAACGATAGACAAGCAGAGAGTCAAATTGTGAATAAATTTCTATTCATAATGGCTACAAACAGAATAAGATGCCTCGGAATACAGCTCACAAAGGAATTGAAGGATCTCTTCAAGGAGAACTACAAACTGCTGCTCAAGTAAATCAGAGAGGACACAAACAAATGGAAAAACACTCCATGCTCATGGATAGAAAGAATCAATATCATGAAAATGGTCATACTGCTCAAAGTAATTTATAGATTCAATGCTATTTTCATTAAACTACCATTGACATTTTTCACAGAATTAGAAGAAATGATTTTAAAAGTCATATAGAACCAAAAAGAGCTTTATAGTCAAGACAATCTTAAGCAAAAAGAACAAAGCTGGAGGCATCATGCTACTTGACTTCAAACTATACTACAAGGCTACAGTAACCAAAACAGTATGGTACTGCTACAAAAACAGATGCATGGACCAATGGAATAGAATAGAGAACTCAGAAATAAGACCACACATCTATAACTATGAGACTTCAGTGACCACATACAATAAAGAATACAGTCTATACAAAAATAGTTTAGAAAATGTAATTTTCACAGTTACCGCATTATAATATTGAAAATGTCTGGTTTTCAACTTCAAGAAACATGAATTATGCATGTATGACTCATTCACAGGAAAAGCAATGGAAAGAAATTGTTCCTGAAGAAGAATGGACTGACTTACTAGAAAAAAACTTTGAATCAACTGTCTTAAACATAGTCAAAGAGCTAAAGGAAACCATGGACAAACAACTAAAGAAAATCAGGAGAACTACCTTTCACTAAATAGCAGAAATCAATAAATAATTGTGAAAAGGAAGCAAATGGAAATCTGGAGCTGAAAGCAAAATGGAAAATTCACTGGAGGACTTCAAGAGCAGATTTTAGTTTGCAGAATGTAGAATCAGTAAGCTCAAACATAGGCCAATTGAAATTGCCCATTTGAGGAGCAGAAGGGAAAAAGTATGAAGAAAAATGAACAGAAGAGATCTGAGAGACAGCATCAAGTATATGCATTTTGGGAGTCCCCAAAAGAGAGAAGGAAGAAGAGGGGAGAAAGAGTATTTAAAGAAATCATGACCCCAAACTTCGGAAATTTTATTAAAAACATGAATCTGGGTATCCAACACACTGAAACATTTAAAGTAGCAGTAATTCAAAGATGTCCACACTGAGAGACATTATAATGAAAACGTCAAAAGTCAAAGACAAACAGAGCATCTTGAAAACAACAAGAGAAGGGACTCATATAGTACAAGGATCCTCCATGAGATTAACCGCCAAATCTTCTTCAGCAACCATGGAGTTCAGAAGACATTGGCATGACAAACTTAAAGTTCAGAAAGAAAAAAACAACGTGTCGCAACTGACAGTTGCATATTTGGCAAAACTCTCTGTCAGAAATAATGGAGAAATTCAGACATGCACAGGTAAATAAAAACGGATGGTGTTTGTCTCTGGTAAAACTATTCTACAGTTAATGCTAAAAGGGATGCTTCACACTGAAATAAAAGGACATTAGATAGCAACCTGAAGCCATATGAAGCAAAGAAGTAAACAGCTAAAAGTAACTTCATAGGTAAATAGAAAAGCAAGTATTTTTTGGGAGGTGATAATTTGTAACTCTTCTTTTGTTTTACTCTATTTAATTTAACAGAAAATGCCCATCAACTGATGAATGGATAAACAACATGTAATCTATTCTGCAATGGAATATTATTTGACCATAAGAGGAATAATATAACGATACATGCTACAACTTGGATGAATCTTGAAACCATGTCAAATGAAAGAAGCCAGTCACAAAAGGCCATATATTGTATGATTCCATTTTAATAAAATATTCAGAAGAAGCAAATCTAGAGAGACAGAACCTGGGTTAATGGTGCCAGGGGCTGGTGGCAGGGGACAGTGGAAGGTAACTGCTTAGTAGGTACAGAGTTTCCTTCTAGGGTGGTGAAAATGCTTTGGAACTTGATAGTGATGATGGCTGCATAACGTTGTGCACCTACTAAATGTTACTGCATTGTACACTTAAATGGTTACAATGGCAAATTTTGTGTTGATGTGTATTTTATCACAACTGAAAAGAGGCTGGCAAACATATTCCAAGTTTGCTTGGGAATCTGCCCATATGTCTTTTCCCCTCATGATTTCATCTCCTATTCAGAGCTCACCCTTGCTCTTCTGCAAGTAGAAAGCTTCCTTTTCAAAACATGGTCCAAGATCAGCCAGGTCCAAACCCCAAAATGACTTTCTGTCTTGGATCCAAATGCTCAGATGCAATTCTGGGGCTAACTTCAGGGGAAGGTAGGAGATTATCCAAATAAGATGATTCACTGGGAGAAAAAATGTTTGACTTTAATGTTAGGGAAGTTATGTTTGCATTTCTAAAAGCGATCCTGCTTACCAGTGAATATATGGTTTTTGTCTGTGCAGGATGGAGTTCTCAGTAGAGGAATGAGAGACAGCCCTAAGAATATGATACACCTCGTGGGTAGCTGACTGACCCACACATCTGCCACCACCAGCTGAAGGAAGCGGCTAGACTCTACCCTCCGCCCATCCTTCAGTTGTATTCCGCTGGACATGGACCCTCTACAAGTGTGGACATTCCTGGATCTCAGTTGCTCTTCCTGCTGTTCAGGAGTCTCCACTGGTTTGGCTTATGCCTAGGTGGGCTCTGCAGGAGGCTGAGTGTCTCCCAATTCTCAAGGTTTACATTCAGTGAACCCAGAACAAGCCTCAAAGTTCACAGGGACTCAGATTTTCATCTATGAAATGGAAGAATCCATCTCCCTCTTTCAGGGGTACACATTTATACACGAACACATACATGACAATCAGTAATCTATATATTGATGGTGTTCTTAGTGTTGCCTTTATTGCTCAGCTGAACTCTGTAACCAAAAATTGGATCATGGATTGTGAAGGAAGAACTCATTTCTTTTCTCTGGTGGAGCACTCAGTAGGCATTTCTGCCCTTTGGGTTCAAATGAGAAAGCAGTTTTAGCTTGAGGCAGAAAGAAGATTGTGAATATTATTATTATTATTATTATTATTATTGAGATAAGGTCTTGATATGTTGCCCAGGCTGGAGTGCAGTGACTATTCACAGCTGTGATCATAGTGTCCTACATCCTTGAACTTCTGGGCTCTATTAATGTTCCTGCCTCAGCCTCCTGAGTAGCTGGGACTACAGGTGCATGCCACCATGTCTGGCCTCATTTCATTGTTATTTTACTTCAAATGTTTTATTTTAAATGTTAAAATATATATTTTTATATTGAAAAAGTGAAACCCTATTTGATCACAGAAGACTTTAAAATGCACAGACAGAAACATCACCTAGGCCTTTCTTCAAAAAATCACTGCTATTACATTGTTGAACCTTTGTAGACTGCAGTGCAAATGGTGGTCCCCGGAGCTGTCTTGTGCAGTGGTGCTCATTTTCATTTTCTTATTTTATAAATAAATAAATACATATATATATATATATATATTTGTATATGCTGTCATTTTACAAAGTTGCATTCATATGTTATGGGTTATCTTGGATGTTGCTTTTTGAATGTATAATTATACAAGTAGTTTTCCATGTTATAAACTTTGCATAAAGTTTATACACTTTTACAAGCTGCATCCCACTTCAGATAAGAAGATGTAACCCAACTTCTTTTGGATCCATCTGCTTTCATTTTGTCTTGTTGTAAATAATGTTTTGACAAGCATCTTTATATAGAGAGATTCTTCTATGTTTAGAATTTTAGAAAATTCATAGGCTACTCAAACGATAAATATTAAGACACAGACTTTTAAACATTTTTAATTATTTTCATCACATTGTCACATTGCTTCTCTAAATCATCTTACTGACACATTCCACCACACCTTTCAGGACATGCTAGGACTCAAGGCTATTTATGGATCTGGAATCACAGAGGGGTGTTGAGGGTAAATGTGGAGTGGAATCACAGGGTCTTGAGGGCAACTACCTCAAAGAAGACCAGTACTTTTTCGTTAGGGAAAACTGGATTAATTTCACCAAATGTGGTTGAATGTAACTGGCAAATAATTTTCAGAGGAATTTAGGAGTTCAGTGTCTTTAGTTTCATCAGGATCTGCCCAGATGTCCCCATTCTGATTTTCAGGATCTCATTTATTCCCAATCAATGACTTCACTTAAATAACAGATATTCTTTGAGTCTGGGATTTGTTTTGTGTTGTAATTTAGCCACCCACAGAATGAGATTCTGTGTTTATTTTTCAGAAAGTTCAGCCCTGCAGCTACAGGAGATTAGGATTTCATTCAAAGGAAACAGAAACTTTTAGGTGACTTATGTGACTCATGAGCTAGAAGTTTGCAGCCTTGAGTTCATCTTTTTTTCCCCCATTTTGTCCAGCACAACTGGCAAAAATCAGCCAATCACCTTATACTTGCTAGTTTAACAAAGTCTTCTAAGGTATCAAATACATGATCACCCAGACCTTATAACTATTTGATTAGGTCTATCCAGTGGTGATATTCTGAGTATTCACACTCTCTGTACTACTGGAGATAGAGTCATTTGTGCCTTTAAATCCAAATAGATTAGAGAAACAATTCAAGAAATCCCTCCGCCAAATTCAGTGAACTCATTCTTAAAATTCTGTTCCAGTGTCCCTGTGCCCCAGTAAACTGGACTGGGCATGGTCTGAGGCCTGGTGGGTCCAGGACAGCTGGCTCAGCTGGGGTGCACTATGCCCTGGTGGGTCAGCAGCCCACAGTGGTGTTGGGTTTATGGGCACCAAGCCCATTCGGGAGTTGCACACACTGAGTCGGGCTCCAGTGGCCCCCGGCTTCTAAGGGACACTGTCCCCCTGCTAGTGCCAAGCTAAGCTGTGGGGAGCAGCATGCCTGTTCATACTGCCTGACAAACTGCAGCCCCAGCCCCTGTCACAGACACCCTGGCCTGCACCCTAGTGCTTTTCATGGCTGTGGCCATTCAGGCGCTACTTCAGATCCCCTAGGACTGGGAGCAGCCTGTCTGGGGGAGACCAGCAGGATGTCTATGGAAGGCTGCCTCATGCTACAAGGGCATAGTTAAGTCTTTGGTACAGAGACTGGTTGGCAAAGTTGAAAATGTTGCCCCAGGCCCTTTTGGGGATTATTTACCAGCCCCTGGTTTGAGTGTTGTCTGGCAGAACCCCAGGCTCTGGGAGCCGATCCTCCCTCACTCAAGGCCTGCTGCAGCCTCCCGCTGAGGTCTTGAAACCAGCAGGAGCAGTTGTTCTTTGGCATCAGGGACACCGCAGGGCTGAGTTGCTCCCTGCCTGAAGGTGGTCCGATGGGGCCCGCTGTCTGGGTCAAGGATGGTGCAGAACTGGTGTCCTCAAAATGCATCCTGGTAGAGTCCCAGCAGCTGCACGTGCTGACTGCCTCTCACAATGACCCTGGGGACCTGCAGCTGCAGCGACTCACCCAGCAGGAGTGGTGCCACTCAGTGTACACATGACAGATGCTCCATCCTCAGGAGATGACAAAGACGGGGAGGACAAGGCTGAAGACACAGGTGCATAATCTCCTACTCACCTCATCTGGCACATTAGAAACCTGTCCTCGGCTCATGCACAAATCCCCCTTTGGGTGGCCACAGGCTCCAGCTTACTACAAAGGCCATGTGTACTCCATGTAACCAACACACCCCAGCTTCTTCCCACCTCCAGTCATCTCACTGTATGTGACATGGTGCCAGCACTGAGGGCCTGAGCCCTTGAGCAGACTGTCTCAGCTCAAATACCAGCTCCACTACTTACTGCTGTGTGACCTTGACCAAATCACTTAACCTCTCTGTGCTTCATGAGCTTCCATTGTAAATCTGTGTGTTCACATATGCCAAGTACCCAGAAAGATGCTGGCACATGGCAGCACCCACCACAGAAGTGGTAGCTGCGATTATTGCCTTATTAAAACAGTGGAGATGTCACCCATCAGGGCTAGAGACAATTTGGGAAATCCTGATCTGCTTCTGGTTTCAGGCGGCGAATCCTGTAGGACCAGCAGGCACACGGCTGCCTCAGTGCAGCTGGCACAGGGCACCGCCAGCCCAGAGCAACTCAGAGCTCAGACACTCTGCAGTCCGAAGTCCAAGCTGCTGTGGCTCAACTGTGGCATCAGTCACAGAGTGTGGACCCCTCCCTATGGAGTCTCCCAGGCTCAGAGTGTTCCCTCAACTCCGGAAATGCAAATCCAACACAGACCTCACGGAGAGGTTCTGAAGATTGAGGAAGAGACATGTGAAAAGTGCCCGGTGGACACCAGGGATGCCAGTGTGGCTGGGGGACAATGGTGAGGCAGAGTGGAGGGGCAGGTACTCCCTCCTCAGTATGTCTCCCCCAGGCCCTGTGAGAACCGGTGGAGGCTCTCTCCATGCTCTCACCCGGCCCCGCCCCAGCGTGTCTCCAGGTTCCTCTCAGCCCTGGTTACCACTAGCCCTGCAGTCAATCCCTGAGCCGGGAAGGGGCCCTTGAATCCACCCTGTCCTGCATCACAGTGTTGTCCACTCGGGGTCACACATTGCCGCTAGGCTGCCTGGCAGCCACTTGGCAGCCAAGCAGGGGATGGAGCCACGTTTTGTACTTTCTGAAACACGGCTTCCCCTTCAAGTGCGGGTGATGACAGTGCCACACAGAACCAATGTTACCGCCTATTCTCATCGAGCGTAATTTTCCAGTTTTCCAACCCTCAATGAACAAGAGAGCATGGCGTCCACCAGAGGCCATGAGGTCACCAGTCACAGGGGCAACCAACAGGCAAAGACACCAGAAAACGACCCAGCAGGGAAGCGCAGGTCTTCACTGAGGGTGGAACCCACAGATCTGACCGTCTTCAAGCACATTAGAGAGATGCCGTGAGTAGCGGCTGAGCCAGAGAGACTTATTTGCCTCCTCAAACAACGTAAAATTATGTTACATAACACTTTAAAATTTTCTATCAACACAAAACTAATCTGGGCGCTGTGACTTCTGGTGAGTCACTGGGACAGATGGCATTGTCAGGAAGGCTGGCTCTGTGGTGCCCCAACCTGCCAGAGCCCAGGATGGTGGCGGCCTCCCTAGAAGCACCTGGCAACTCACCTGCACAGGGCCAGGGTCCCAGTTCCCCACACCCCAGCCACCACTCCTTCTCCTGCTTCTTCCTTCCTTCCTTCCTTCCTTCCTTCCTTCCTTCCTTCCTTCCTTCCTTCCTTCCTTTCTTTCTTTCTTTCTTTCTTTCTTTCTTTCTTTCTTTCTTTCTTTCTTTCTTTCTTTCTTTCTTTTTCTTTCTCTTTCTTTCTTTCTTTCTTTCTTTCTTTCTTTCTTTCTTTCTTTCTTTCTTTCTTCCTTCCTTTCTTTCTTTCTTTCTTTCCTTCTTTCTTTCTTCTTTCTCCCTCTCTCCTTTCTTTCTTTCTCTCTCTCTTCTTTTTTTTTGTCATATCTCAAGGAGAAATACACAGTTGCCAGAGGGTGAAGGTCCTGTTCATTCACATTGAAAAGCTCAGGTATTTCTATTAGAATCACATGTTTTACTTTAGGATGCTGACTCCTGTGTCCATCTCAGCCTGGGCATTGTGCTGCCGCCTTCCAGAAGAGAGAAACTAGGTAGTGCCTTGTGAAGAGGCAGCATTTCTCATTTCCCACAATGTCAGCCCCATAGCCATCCAGATAAGAGATGGGGGACACAGGTGAGGACCCAGACCTGCTCTCCTCCCACAAGACTCAAGACTGTCTTGAGTCTTGGAAATGGTTGTGAAAGTGCCACAGGTACAAACACCTGCGGGCCACTCTCACAGGGACAGCTCCGTGAGTCACTGCTGCTCATTCCCAGAACCTTCCGCCACGGGCAGCACTTAGACAGTGACCCAAGGCCGACCAGGGAGGATGCCAGCCAGGATGTGTCATCCTCAGCTCTTCAGGACATGATGCCAGCAGGGGCAAAGTTATCCCCAGCAACAAGACAGAGGAAGAAAGGAAAATAGAAGAAAAGACAATGTCACAGTAGCCACCATGACCAAGAGAGATGGTTCCAGAAGTGCAGGACAGCTTCACATGCAGATGCTGTGGCTTTGCCATTACACTCCGAGAGGGGAGTCCAGGCCACTCTCAGGGTGCTCGCTGCCCTCAGCTGGGGTCCTGCAGGGCATCAAGTCCTGAAAACGCCATGCCCTAGTGGAGTTGAATGAACTGACAGATACGCAGCAAAGCTCCACGTACTTTTCCTTTTCTTTGTGCCTACAAAGTTCTTCTTCAGTGTCCTCTCTCTTTTCAGCTACTACCGCTGTGTTGGTTTAAAAAAACAGGACAATAGTAAAAATTGGAGACAAGTGTTTGGTCATGAAGAGAAATACTGGCTACCTCTCGTATTTTCAAGCGTGGGTGATGGTTGCAGTTTTCCAGCT
The DNA here is from genome assembly GCF_024542745.1 of Macaca thibetana thibetana. NCBI lineage: Eukaryota > Metazoa > Chordata > Mammalia > Primates > Cercopithecidae > Macaca > Macaca thibetana. The sequence continues at coordinate 31,467,085 of NC_065581.1, read as the reverse complement.
CACTTTGTAGGTGATGAATCCAGATAAAGCTTCTGTTACAAATCAAAATGGACATGGCAGAAGTATTAGCTCAAATCAACCTTGTCCTGTCAAACCACCTAGTGACTCAAAAGACCACCTGGACCGTTAATGTCAGTGGCCAGAGAGTGGAGCTGGAGAAGGAGTTGTTAGATCAGGGACAAATAACCATGTTCTAGTGACAACAGAAAATGGAACAAATGGTTATTTGTTCAAAACCATTTGAATCACAGCAAGGTGTATAAACACATTATTGAGTGATAGTTTCAGTTCTACGCCCAAGAAAATGATCAATGGAGTGAAGTAATTGAAGTATCACAGAAGATATATTTGTATTTTTTGTTTTTTCAACTTTCAGTTTTGGGGGGTGTGTATATGTATAATATTTGTGTATATAAAATAGAATTATATATAATTAAAGAAAGACTTTGCACCGTTTGCTGGAGCCACAGAAGCACCGCTCCAGAGCAGAACAATGCCTTACATCTTCAGTGTTCGTTTGTACAACATTCACTAGCAGCTACAAAAGTGACTTAATCTTCCTCTGGAAATAATGCTTGCCTGTTGTGAGATGTTGGAATATACATGAATCATCATCACGTGTTAACACGCCATAAGGAGTTTTTGATACCTGATTCACATTATTAGAGTTGCTTCTTAGTATTCAGGTGACTTTTCACTCCAAAAACACAAGCCAGAAACTTAAGTGAAGGACACCTAGGGCAAATGGTGGCTGAAAGTGAGGAAGATCCAAATTACTGTTGCTTGTCCTGTATAAGGAAAAGAAAACAATTCTTTTCTTATTTGCCAATTTAATTCTTAATTTGCTAATTATAATTATGCTTACATACATTTCAACATTTTAATAAAGTATTTTTTATGGTTAGCTATAACATTTTTAATATTATTAAAATATTAATAATATTCCTCTAGAACCACTCTTCATACCACAGTCTCTATCAGTCTGGATTCTTCAGAGAAGCAGAACCAATAGGGGTGTGTGTGTGTGTGTGTGTGTGTGTGTGTGTGTGTGTGTATTTGTATTCATATGATGCTATTTATTCATGTGATTATTAGGGAGGTAAGTCTGAAAATCTGCAGGATAAGCTAGCAGGCTGAAAACGCAGAAAGAAGATGTTCCAATTCTGAGGCAGAATTTCTTCTTCTCTGGGAAACCTCAGTTTCTGCTCACAGAGTCTTCTACTGATTGGATGAGGCACATTCACATTATTGATGGTCATTTTCTTTTTGTAAAGTCAGCTAATTCAGCATGGGGAAGGGGGTCATGGTAGACACCGGGGTGGGCTGGTCTCCCCACCTCCTCACATTAGGCTAACAGGGACGCAGACACATTCAGATGCCTTTGCAGAAAGAGAAGCCAGACGCTCTTTTTATTTTTTTTTTTTTTTATTTTTATTTTTTTTGAGACGGAGTCTTGCTCTGTCGCCCAGGCTGGGGTGCAGTGGCCGGATCTCAGCTCACTGCAAGCTCCGCCTCCCGGGTTTACGCCATTCTCCTGCCTCAGCCTCCCGAGTAGCTGGGACTACAGGCGCCCGCCACCTCGCCCGGCTAGGTTTTTTTTGTATTTTTTAGTAGAGATGGGGTTTCACCGTGTTAGCCAGGATGGTCTCGATCTCCTGACCTCGTGGCTCTTGAAGTCACAAAGGGGAAGCGTGAAGAAATCCTGCATCTCAGTCCCTCACAAGACAGCTGTCTCACGCTACAGAAAACAATAGTCATGAACAAATTCAGGTCAGTGGCTATAAAGGGTAATGCTCTGAACTCCCCACTACACACTCAACATGTCCCAAAGAATCACCATAATCCAGTCTTGTCCCCTCTACCCCATCCCCCTTCCACATGAGGCCCTCCAGGACATCACCTTTACAAGCTGTGAGACACATCACAGCCCTGGGCACTGTCAGGGCTGCCTGGGGTAGAACAAAAACAGGACCTAGTCAGAGCCTGAGGAGATGTGGGAGAGGAGGAGTTACAGCATAGGTGAGCTCCTCCACACCTGTCTCTCATACTTAACACAGCCTGAGCACCTCCTTCTCTACCTCTGGGAAGAAATCATCCTGTGCAGGGCCAGGGAAGAGACAGGACCATGAGGTCCTAGAGGAACCCCTAGTCTTGGACCCCAGAGAAATTTCCAAAACTGTGACTGCAGACCCAGGGCAGGAAACATGAGGAAAGCAGGTGTGGGAACTGAACCAACTGCACAGTATATAAAGACATACTTGGTATAGAATAGACACAAAGTTAGGTTTGGTCTTTGGTGAATTCATGAATATGATTGTATTAAAATGTAATTACATTGCATAAAAATTATAAAATGAAGAATACCAAAAAAATTAGGAAAGATTTTATTTTACACAAGAAATGTACCTTTCAATTCGTTAACCTATTCCAATAGAGAAAATGTTATATGCTTATCTGTTAAGCCTATGTATTAATTTTCTGTTACTGCATAACATATGACCACTAACTCGGTGACTTTACACGGCACCCATTTATTTCTCTACATTTCCTTAATGAGAAATCCAGACCTGGCGTGAACGATTCTCAGTTCGGGATTTCACAAAGCTGTGTCCTCATCTTGAGGTTGGGGTCGTCCTTCAAGTTTACATGGAGCTTGGTGGCAGAATTCAGTTTCCGGCAGTTGTAGGATTGTAGTCCTGGTTGCTTGGCAGCTGTGGGGTGGAGGTGGGGTGGAGCTGCTCTCAGTTCCTGGAGCCCACCAGCATCCTTTGCCACACGGTCCCTCCACTTACAAGCTCGCAGTGGAGGAAGCCCCTCACATGGAATCTCGCTCACACTGTGAATCTCTTTGCTGAGGAAGAAACAAGTTGTTTTAAGACCTCACCTGATTAGGACAGTCCAAGCCAGGATAATCATGACCTTAAAGTCAACTGATTTGGGACCTTCCTTATATCTGCAGAACCCTTCACAGTAGCACCTACAGTAGTGCTGATTGAGTAACTGGGGGAAGGTGAATAACCGGGGTGGTTATTTGGAGGCCATCACTGAATCATCCTCCCATAGCCAGGATCTTCCTTTTGTGTCTAATTGGGTCACAGTAGGAAACTGAAGTTCAAATAAATAGATTGCTGTGAATGTTAATAAAATACATCCTATTGATACATGGAAATACTGAAATCTTAAAACCAAATAACAGTGAGTATCTTTTAGTTAATTTAGAGTAAATAAAAACTAAAGTGTAGTAATTCTTTTTCTCTTTTGAAGCTCTTTTAGTTGTCTATTCCTGTATAATAAATAACGTAAAGTTTGACAGCCCAAAACAACAAATAGTTATCATCTCCCACAGTTTCCAGTGGTCAGGAATCTGGGAGAGATTCCCTTGAGTGCTTCTGGCTCAGGGCCTCTCACAGAGTTTATTGGGGGACACACCTTTCATAGAAAATGGAGAGGGAGTCAGAGAACCCTGAGAATAGTGGCAGGCCCAGATGCAAGGCTGACTCCAGTGCTGGACAAAAGGAGAGAAGGTTTGTTGGATGAATCCTAGACCACAGGCAATCTAAGGAGAGTTGAGCAAGACCATGGAGGAGTCCTCTGGCCACAGATGGCCAATAGAGGAGTCCCTTGTTGCCCAGGAATGGCCTGCCTTATTGTCCATGCTGTTACCTGTCAGTGACTGGGACACCCTATGAGAAGCAGGGCCTCTGCACCAATGCTGCTGAGGATGTCAGAGCACAAGAGCGAGGCCTTGGGAAATTACCTGGGAGAGTGGCTCAAACCTTCCTCCTGAGGGGTCTGGGCCTTTGGAAATCAAACTCTCTCAGACTGGGTTGTTGGACGATTCTGTTCACATTTGCAATGGAACAAGGGGAACAAGGAGGCCCCCAAGTGAATCTGTGAATTCCACACAAACTCCTCCTGCCCCATATTGTGTAACAGCAGCCCTGCCTCGTCCTGGGGATCCGGGTGCAGCACCTCTGCCTGGAGAGGAGAGGGGTGCTCTTCTCCTCTGCTCATCTCTGGGCCCGTATTGTCCAGACTTCCCTGGAAGCAACTACAATGTGTAGCTCAATGGGCTCTTGTTTGTCCCCTTGTCCGAGTGCCTCCCTGTGGAAAACCAGGACCTCCCATACTACAAAGCCCAGATTTGGGAGATGAGAAGTGCGAGTTCCACAGTAGGTGAATATAAGGGATGGGACATGGAGCCACGCCCTCTTCCATCCCTTGGTTTTTGAAACCAAGTTCCTTCCTACTGAGAATACAGCACCGTAGTGATGTCTCTGATTCAATCAATGCACTGTGTCCTGAAAGATGGACCCATTCCTCAGTGTTTCCTCCAGGCTGCTTCTGAGTTGTGCCTGTTGAAGGCCTGTCCATGGTTCTGTGTGGCCTGCAGCCCCTGCATGGTGCAGATGGTGATAGGATCAGCGGATCCCCTGGTCATGGCCCATGCTGCCCCTACTTCCATTTCCCTGCGAGGTGGGTCCCCCAGGAAGACACTGTGCTGGCAGTAATTTCCAAACCTGTGGATCAGGAATGTCAGCAGCTCCTGGATAGTGGTGCTGGCGGAGAGTCTGAGAATAGGGGAAAACAAGCCTACCCATGGAGGAAGTGTCTATCCCTGTGAGGATGAACCCCTGGCCCTTCCATGATGAGGCTCGATGTGGTCAATGTGTCACTTAGTGGCTAGTTGATCACCTAAAGAAATAGCGCCCTAGCAGGGCTCATCAGGGCCTATCATGGCCCTCTAATCCTGACAAGCTGCATATTCAGAGGCAGCAGCAGCTGGATCAGCCTTGGTTGGTGGGAGTCAGTGCTGTGCTGGGCCCATTGTAGCCTCCAAATATGAGGTCACCTATGGGTCCAGCAGCACTGACTCGCACCTGCCAAGGCAGTCGAATGACCTGGCAGGATGGGCAAGTGAAGGGAGCTAGTGTGGTTCCTGCGTGCACGCACCCATCCTGCCAGGTCTGAGCGACCCACAGTGAAGGCTGGCTAACTTGCATTTGTCTACTTGGTTGCTCACTGACACCTCATGGGCAGGTATTTTCTGCGTGGATGGGGTGTTAACCTGGGGTTCAGGGTCAATCCACATGGACCGTTTCCATCTCATGATGGACACTGTTGGGCCCATCCAATCTACGACTCTGTAGATCACACAGAAGCCAATTGATATAAGCAGTTGGAATCACATGATTCTTGGTGTCCCACGGTCAAGAATTCTATCTGATCAGGGCCAGTAACACTAATGTTGCCTCCAGAAGGTGGCATATGTGTCTGCTGTGGATGACATGATCTTACTCCAGAATCCAAGGCCCTCCACTGTGACCTTCCCCTGATGCTTGGTTCAGCTCCATTCTGCATCTTTCCCCACCCCTGCCACCTCCAGCACCAGTGGGACTGAGGGACGGTGGCTGCTGGCACCACAGCCTGGATCTGCTGCAGGGTCCTCTCCTGTGTGGGCTCTACTTGAAGCTGGCATCCTCATATGTCACCAAAAATGTGTCCAAAATGATATACCTAGATATGGAATGTAGTGTTGTCAGAACCCGAAGAGATTCACCAGGCAGTGTGCTTCTCTCTCTTTTTTTTTTTTTTCCAGTGAAGATGAAAGATGCAACAGGTTCTTTTTTGTTTGTTTTGTTTTTTTGTTTTTTTGTTTTTTTTGTTTTTTTCTGTTTTGTTTTGTTTTTTTTTCACTCGGAAGAAATTTCCCTGCATGCCCCTAGCCACCACACCCATAAAATTTCACTGTAGTGGCCACTCCTGAAGTTCTGTAAGATTTGTCCTCCTCTTCCTGGGGTGCATGTGTTTTACCAAGGCCTCCAGCATACTTTCCACCTTCTTTCTCATCCATCCCAATCTATGATGTTGCCAATGAAATGAACAGATTGAATATTCTGTAGAATGTTCGGAATCACTTAAGACTCTGTTATAGATAGCGGGAGAGTTCTAATAGCTCTCAGGGAAACTGTAAATAACTATGATATGAATATGAATAACTCCATATCCACTTTCTAATTGGAAAGGAAAGCACTCAGCAAATCCCCGGCGGCACACCATTGGCCTGCAGCCTTGTTAACCTCCGCTAGCAGTGATATGCCGCCAGCATGGCAGCTGCAATCAAGACTGCCACTAGGTCAAGTCTGAAGTAATCCTGTTCATTCTTTAGGTCCCATCAGGCTTCAGCAAGGACAGAATACACGGAGATAACAGGCAACTCCAACACCACCCCACTTTCTACAGCTCTCTAATGGTGGTGCTACCCCCACAATACCTGCAATAACCTCCACAAGACCTGCCCTGGGATGTCATATCACTTCCGATTCAGTTGAGAAGGGGACAGTTTCAGAGGCTTCCCTTTGGCCTTCAGCCCAATAAGAGTCCTCACTCCACAGGCGAGGGATCCAATGTGGGGGTGACTCCAGCTGCCAGTGCATCAAGACCAATTATGCACTCAGGAAATAAGGAAATAAACAGGGCTGGGACTATGGGATTATGAGCTATAATGTGTCCCGGCCTCTGGAAGCCTCTCTCTGATGGGACATGATGGTGTTGTGGGAATCTGGGCATCAATGTCAGCTCACAGCCAATGTCAATCCTCCCCCAAATTCGGCCTATTTCCCTTGCCCAGTGTACAGTCTCCTGAGTAAATGGCTGTAGGTTCCTTTGCAGAAGAGCTCAGGGAATTGAGCCAGCATACACTTCCATGCTGTTCCAGGGTCTTCCTCCTATGGATATGGACTCCTCCTCTGTCACTGGGATCTGAATCTGAAAGTTGGCTGAGGTCTGGGCATTGAGAATGGATTATGATTTTGTATTGTGTCAACCACGCTCAGCCTCCTACTCCTCAATTCTTGCTTTCTTTCCATAGATATCAAGCAGCACCCTTGCTGGCTGTCCTTCAGTTCTGAACCTGAGACACTGCTCTCTATTAACCTTCCCCACATCCCTGCAGGTCAAGCACAGCCTTGGCTGCTTTGCTGGTGTTGTCATGGTAACTGTGCCCTCTGACTTTTGCAGGTCACTGCCACCACTATCTTTTCACTATCTCTATCTTTTCAGGGCCACATCCTCAAACAGATAGTAACTAGCCCAACTCTGGGACCACGTTTCCTATCATCATCCCCACCCTACAGAGGACAGAACCCCAACATTTCTTAGTGATGCAGGTCTCTCTCACCAGCACGTTCATGAGGGCTCTGGTACAAGGTGTGCCCTCTGGGCCTTCTGGTGGGACATGACCCTGATGGGCCTCTGGCCTCACAAAACGTCTCCATCCACACCTCGACTTTCCTCAGGCTTCTTATTTCATCCTCTGCATGTTCCAGGGCAACTAAGTTGTGGTTAACTTGTTGAGAGTTGGGCATTACTTTTTCCAGTCTACATAGAGCCACCCAGCAGTGAGTGTGCCTCATGCCCTGGAGTCCCTGATAAACCCATGTCCTGAGAAACCGCCCTCAAGCCAAAGGATTTTTATTCATCCAGCCTGACATTCTGATGCTTTGATCAAACACCCTCACATTCCAATCCCGGAAGTGCTCCGTGGGCTCCTACAAGGCCATGCCGGCTGGTCCCTGCAGAGCTCCTGAGAGGGATTCCCGCTGCATCACAGGGGGGAGGCTTCTGCAGCATCTTCCAGTACAGGAAGCGGGAACTATTACCAGAGAAAAGGGAGCCTCCCCTGCATGCCAGAGGGTCCTGGAGGGCACCCATCGGATAACTCTGTTCCAGTTTGCAGGATCTCAGGTTTCCCCAGCAGGGCCCTGACTTTCCTACAACAGGCGTGCCTTGGCTGAGTGTCAGACATCGCTGGAGTGCTGTGACCCTCACAATGATGTCTTCAGCTGCTGTTCCATGCTACTTGCCCTTCCTCTAGAGGAGATAAAGGACTGTCCATGAGACACTGCCGAGGCACTCACACATAGCGACCGACTGCTGTTAACAATCCTCAGATTCTCATTCTCCTTTTATAGGACACCAACACGGCTGAGTAGTATTCAGCCAACTCCACTGTCTCTGTAGGTTTCCCTCTCACCCTGTCATTACTATGCAGAGGCTTCTATCATCACACCCGCCAGAGCTTCCCCTAACCAGGGCATCTTCTCAGGTCAGCACTGGGCAGATCCACAGTTGCTTGGCGGCACCTTGTGCTATGCACTTTCTGTGTCCTCCACCAACCCAGATGGCATCCTCTTGGCCAGCCAGGCAGTGGGTGAGCTCATCCCAAATCCCCATGCTTTGGCCTGTGTTCTTGGAACACTCCTGATACCACTCTTGTTAGCGTCCCCGGAGAAGACCCTAATATAGTATTAGATGTGCAAGAATTTATTAGGGGAAATGCTTGTGACAGAAATTAGGGAGGAAGATAGAAAACGCTGGGAGAGCCATCAGAGGGTGATGCAAGTCTAAACTCCAGTGAAGGAGAGAGGGAGGGAGAGGCAGCTGGACCCACTGCAGGCTAATGGAAGTTCAGTAAGGGGATCAGGGAGTCCTGGAGCTCAGTCGGTCTTCAGTGGAGGAAAGGTCCTGCCTTAATTTCCCTGCTGTTCTCACCCTTGTCCGGAGGAAGCCTATGGGAACATAGTTTCAGAGCAAACGTGGCGATAGGCTTCAGGCTAGAGTAGCTGGGAGCATCATCAGTTACACTTCCTCTAGCTGAGGGCCTCAGATGTGCATTCCTGTGACTGCCACAGTGGTCCAGCAGAGAGAGAAAAAATGATGATGATGAAAGAGAAAAAAATAATGGACTGATGAATTATTATCTTTAAGTAGATGAGATAGGATGCGGTTTGGACACCGGCAGAGGAACTGGCTCTGGCTGGGACTAGGTCAACCTACAACAACTGTCTATGTGGTGGAAGGCCCATCAAGTGGCACAGCTGCAAATGCATGAGCTGATGGTGGTAGAATCTGTGAAATTGTCTTCTAATGTGTTCACTTCTCTCAGTGAGGTAGGGAGCAAGGTCATCAGCGGAAGTAAGAATGGGGAAGGAGGGTTGGATGTGTGAGCACAGAGAGAAGGTGTGTAAGAGTCACCCAGGCCAGGAGGAGGCTGAGGGTGAGCTATGCAGGGAGAGGGTGATTGCGGAACGTGGTGGGGGCTCCCCAAGAGGTTTGGGTCATGAAGGTAGAGAGAACAGTCAGTGTGCTGTGTGCTGCTCTCCAGCCTCCTGCACCTCATGGGGGCAGGTGAGCATAGGCAGAGGTGGAACCCACCAACTGTGTAGTTTTGCCAAGCAAATGTAACAATGCAAGGGAGAGACAAGGGAGGGATGGAAATTATTTACCATAGAATTCCAAATGGGTGAAGAGGGAGGAGAGGACACCCAAGGCTCAGGGACAATGGGTAGATGGCAGGATCACTAGATTAAGAATCCCGGGGTGGGGGGTCCTGGGGGGTCAAATGATTGCTGGAATTGATGTACTACAGGATGGACACCAAGCCTGAAAAACAAGTACATATAGAATGAATTATTTGCTGATATCAAATTACAACATATGATAAAATGATAGTATCTGTGTCCTCAGAGCCTGTGGCCACCCTGAAAGGGGATGAGTGGGAAGACGGTCAGAGTGGGAAGTGTGAGATCGAGAGTATTTAAGTTCTGGGGTTCTTGGGCATGATGAGGCCTAGATGACAAGGGCACAGGGCCCAGGCACAGCAGAGGAGGAGGTCATGGAGGAGAGGAGTTTTAGGATCTCAGATGCCAGGGAGTCAGGGCATGCTCTCTGCTGTATGGGTGTCTATTGCTGTCATAAAATTACCACAAGCAGAGTGGCTTTAAGCAGCGCCTCTTTGTCACGTCACAGATGTGTGGGTTGCAAGTCCATTCTCATATGGCTAAGATCAAGGTATGGGCAGGTCTGTGTTCCTTCCTGGAGACTCTGGGGAAAAATCCACTCCCAAGTTTATTCAGGGTGTTATCTGAATTCAGTTCCTTGCAGATAGGACTGAGGTCACTGTTTCTTTTCTGACTGTCATTTGAGAGCAACACTTAGCTCCTAGCGCCTTGTCTTGCATCCTTACGCGTGGCCTCTGTGGCACATCCAAGGACCCCGCTTGGAACCTCTGACTTCCTCTCCTGTGTCTCCTCTTCTTCCAGGAAGAAGAGTCCAGGAGAATCTCCCTATTTTAAGGTCCTTAATCTTCATTACATGAGTAATGTCCCTTTTGCCATGTAATGCAACCTGTTCACAGGTTCTAAGGATTGAGGCTGGACTTCTTTGGGGACCATTACTCAGCCGACCACATCTGCATATGTTGAAGTCATCAATATCAAGGAGACAGCACTGCTGGAGAGGGAGCCAGGGAACCAGGAGCTACAAGTCAGGATTGAGAGGAACGGCCTGGGGCCCACAGGGAATGGCTACAATGAAGGGAGTGGGGCCCTAATCTGATGACAGCTTAGGGAGGTTTGGGAGGAGGGAGGCAGAAAGGTCTCAAAACCACAATGAGAAATGAGTCCAAAGGTACAAGTCCCTGGGGAAAGTCCCCATGCGGGAGGACTTCTGAAGGGTCTGTGTCCTTCGGGAAACCCAGGTTCCTGCTGGAGCTGCGAGATCAGGAACATCCTGAGAGAGGATGTGGAGGTTTTCCTGATCAAGGGCTGAGAATTCCAGGGGGTGCAGTGGAAAGATTTCTGGAGTTGGGGTGGGAGGATGAGGGGGACAGAAGAGGGGTGTGCAGGGTGTTTGGGGGACCCAGTTTGACTGACACAAACAGGGAAAGGGCATGAGGACCTCAGTCCTGGTGGACTCGAGGCAGACGATGGTGCTGAGGCTGTGGGAGACGAGGGAGGAGGAGCAGGGGTGGCTCTCACCTGGGCTCTGTCCATGGAGGTGAGGACGGTGGAGTGGTTGGGTCTTAGTGCTGTCTGGACCTTTCTTGACCCCCTGATGACAGAATGGAGTGCCTGAGGCAGGGGGATTCTTAGAATATTGACCCTTGAATGTGAGGAAGGGAAGTGAGCTCATTCCAGGTCTCAGGTCTACCCTGACACCTTCTGCAGGTGGTGTCACTTCTGGGTCCCACGTGTGACCCTAGTGCAGGGGCCCTCTTCTTCCCTGCTGAGGAGATGGAGGCCCAGGGGAGCTGTGCTCAGATTTGATAATGCCAATATGCGTGTTCACATCTTAGAATACTATGTGGACATGAAGGTGTTGTTTCCAAATAATAGAAAACTGAGTAAATGGGAGTTTTAAGAAACCTGAGCAATGGAGAGTAGAAGAAAATGTTTCTACTTTTCAGTTTCCCCAAATGTTGCTGTCAAGGTGCTAGAGAGAGAAGTTGCAGGGAAAACAGAAACCTCAGAGAGGGTTGGAGCTCCTGAGCTCCGCTCACCTCCAGAAGAAAGATGTTTGGGAAATTATTAAGACCATTTGACATTACTTGGAAATTTCATAGTATTAGGGAATTGTAGTAACTCTCTTCAGTGTAATAATATTATTGTTGTAAAAATGTTATTTTTTAAGAGATGAGTACTGAAGTATTTAGTAATGAGGGTCATGATGTTGGTAAGTGATTGTCAAATGTTTCAGCAAAAATTACAGAAATATAATTTATTACATACACAAAGGAAATAATTAGATCTATGGTAACCATTGTATTCTTTCAGACTTTAGGACTCTTTGCAATTTTGTGTGATTATTTGGAGAAAAAATTAAAGCAAATAATACATAATCACATGAGAAATGTTCACATCATGTTGAATGGAAATTAAGCTTCAAGACCAGATGAGGTGGCTCATGCCCATAATCCCACAGCTTCGAGAGGCTGAGGTGGGAGGATCACTTTAGGCCAGGAGTTCAAGTGCAGCCTGGGAAACATAGGAAGACCCCGTCTCTACAAAATACTAAACAATTAATTGAATCTGGTGGCGGATATACCTGTGGTTCTAGCTACTTGGGAAGCTGAGGTGGAGGATTGCTCAAGCCTAGGAGTTCAAGGTTATAGTGAGCTGTGATCATGCCACTGCCTTGGTGTCAGAGCGAGGCCCTGTCTCAAAAAAAAAAATAAAAATAAAGAAAAAAAAAGAATATTAAGCTTTAAGAGCATTCAAGAGCATGTGTGTGAGAATGTGTCCATGTGTGCCAGTTGAGTGTATTTTGTGTGTGATTGTGTCATTGTGTGGAGAGTATCTAAGAACATATGTCAATCTGTGTGGTGGCACCTTTGTGTCTGTGTGTGTTGGTGTGTGAGTCTATGTGTGCATTCACTTATTCATTCATTCACTCAACTAGTATATTTAAAGTAACAATCAGGCACTATTCAAGGCAAGGGAAACACAGCTGTGGACAATCGAAATCACTGTCCTTGTCCTCATGAAGCTTGTATTCCAGAGGAGAGAGAGACCATAAGCAATTAAAATAAATACATCTGTAGCTGGGCACAGTGACTTATGCCTGTAATTCCAGAACTTTGGGAGGCTGAAGAGGGAGGATCCCATGAGGCCAGGAGTTTGAGACCAGCCTGGGAAACACAGCAAGACTCCATGTGTACCAAAAAGAAATACAAAATAGCTGAGTGTGGTGGCACACGCCTGTAGTCCCCAGCTACTTGGGAGGTTGAGGTGGGAGGATCACTTGAGCCCAAGAGTTTGAGGCTACAGTGAGCCAAGACTGCACTACTGCACTCCAGCCTAGGGGACAGAGCACAACCTGGTCTCTGAAAATAAATACATAAGTAAATAATTCTTAAATGTTAGTAGAAGCGTTGTGAACAAAAACACAACAGGGTGGGGTCAGAGGGGATGGAAGATGCCACATGAAGTGGGCAGTGCAGGGACGGGTTGTGGTGGGAATGAGGAGAATGTCAGGGTGGAAGGGAGCCCTGGAGATGAGCTTCCAGGCAGGGGAGCAGCTGTGCAGAGGTTCTGAGGTGTGGACACCTGGGCGTGCTGGATGAGCGACGCCGTGGAGGCCTCAATCTGGCCCCATTGCACAGCCACATCTGGGTAAACTGGGCGGTCACTGGAGAGGGCCTTGCCAATGAGAGGGATTTTTCACGTAACATGCTTTGAAAAGATTCTTCAAAACATTCCAAAGGTATTACAGGGGACATTTTCCTCCGTTCCCAGACCCCAGGTCCTCTGCCAGAAACGAGCACGTGACCAAGTCTCATGCATCCTTCCTGGAAAGCAGCTGTGCACGTGTTATTATTGTTACATGAAGAAGGAGCACTGAAAAGAAAGAAGCAGAGGAAGAAAATGCCTCTTCTCTTCGGTTTTCCAGAGTGTTGTCATGAAGGGCTGGAGAGAGGGTTTGCAGGGAGGAGACAGAAACCTCAGGGACGGCACAAGGCTCCAGAGCTTCCCTCTCCTCTCATCGTTGTGGAGTCCCTTGCTGCCCAGAGGCTCCTTCACCCCCACTGATGCTCAGCCCCGGGTCAACCATCTCTGCCTGACTTACAGCCCACTCCTCTCTTCTGCTCAGAGAATCTGAGAGCAGCGCGGCGGCGCCCCCCGTGTGGCCACAGGGCAAAGGATGAGCTCCCACCTCCCCTGCTCAGCCAAGACCTCTGGGTCTCCCTGGGCTCCAGGCAGCAGGACAGGGGTCTGAACACAAGAGGGCGCGCCTACCGTAGGTCAGGGTTGGGATCAGCCGGGGTCTGTGTGGTTCTATTCATGTACGCTTTATTGTATTCCATTGATTTATGCCTATTTTATGCCAATATCACACTGCTTTTTATTACTAGAATTTATAGTAAATATTGAAATCACCCACTATGCATCCTCCAAATTTCTTCATTTTAAAAATTATTTTGGCTATTCAAAGTTATTTTTATTTCCGTTAAATAGGTAGCTTCAGCTTGCCAATTTCTTTAAACATTTCTTTTAAAGCTCACCAGTGTTTTAATTCAAATTGCACTTAATTTAATAGTTCAATCTTGGAGAATTAATAACATTGGAGATCCCAGTTCTGGAATACACTACTTCTCTGTTTATTTCGATCATCTTTACTTTCTGTCGGTGCTGTCATGTAGATCTTAGTGTACAAATCACAAACACTCTTTAAAAATTAATGTCTGAACATGGTATTACTTTAATAAATGTTTTATAAGTGGATTTTTAAATTTTTCGTTATTCTGATTTTACATTACTCATAGAGATTTGACTTTTGTATGGGAGTTGTACCCTACAATTTTGACAAATTCACTTCTTACTTCTAGAAGTTTTATTTGCCTTAATATTTTCCACTTGCATAATATTGTCTCCTGCAAACTAGGACATTTTACTTCTCTTTCATTTATAAGTCTTTCATTTCTTTTTCTTGGCTTAATGCTCCGGCCAGGACCTCCAGGACAATATCTTTGCCGTTTTCTTGATCTTAGGTAGAGAGTAATCTATTTTCATCATAAAATATGACGTGAGTTGTAGGTTTTACATAGAAGCCCTTTATCAAATTGAAGAACTTGACTACGATTCCTATTTACTGACAAATTTTGTCACAAATGAGTGTTACATTCTATTTTTCATTATTATTTTTTAACTTTTAGGTTCTGTGGTACATGTGCAGGCCTGTTATATATTTAAATTGCATGTCATGGGGGTTTGGTGTACAGATTATTTCACAATGCAGGTTAGAAGCATGGTACTTGATTGGAAGTTTTTAAATCTTCACTCTTCTCCCATCCTCCACCCTCCAGTAGGCCCTGGTGTCTACTGTTCCCTTCTTTGAGTCCATGTGTACTCACTGTTGAGCTCTCCCTTATAAGTGAGAACTCGTGGTGTTTGGTTTTCTGTTTCTGTGCTAGTTCTCAGGATAATGGCCTCTAGCTCCCTCCATGTTGCTGCAAAGGACATGACCTTGTTCTTTTTTATGGATGTGTAGTATTCCGTGGTGTATATGTACCACATATTCCTTATTCAGTCTACCATTGATGGGCATTTAGGTTGATTCCATGTCTTTGCTATTCTGAATAGCCCTACAATGAACATACACGTGCATGTGTCCTTATGGTACAATGATTTATATTCCTTTGGGGATATACCCAGTAAAGGGATTGGTGGGTCAAATGGTCATTCTAAGTTCTTTGAAAAATCGCCAAACTGCTTTCCATACTGGCCGAACTAATTAATTTACATTCCCACTGGCAGTGTATAAGCGTTCCCTGTTCCCTGCAACCTTGCCAGCATCTGTAACTTTTTGGCTTTGTGATAATATCCATTCTGACCGTGTGAGATGGTATCTCACTGTGGTTTGGGTTCATATTTCTGGAGTGATTAGTGATGTCGATCATCTTCTCATATGCTTGCTGGCCCTGGGTATGTCTTCTTTTGAAAAGTGTTTGTCCATGTTTTTTGCCTACTTTTTTAACGCGATTGCTTGTTTTCTGCTTGTTAATGTGTGGGGAAAAGAAAGAGAGATCAGCCTGTTACTGTGTCTATATGGAAAGAAGTAGACATAAGAGACTCCATTTTGTTCTGTATTTAAGATGCTGTTAATCTGTGACCCTACCCCCAATCTTGTCCTTGCAAGAGCCATGTGCTGTGGTGACTCAAGGCTTAATGGATTTTGGGCTGTGCGGGATGTGCTTCGTTCAACAAGTGCCTGAAGACAGCTTACTGGTTAAAAGTCATCACCATTCTCTTAATCTCAACTATCCAGGGACACCTACACGGCCAAAGGTCACAGGGACCTCTGCCTAGGAAAGCTAGGTATTGTCCAAGCTTTCTCCCAATGTGATAATCTGAAACAATGCTGCTAACAGGTTTATGGGGATGTTTGCACATGCATGTCAAGGCACAGCATTTTCTTTTGAACTTATTCATGTCACAGAGATCTTTATTCTTATGTCTTACTACTGATTTCCTCCCTAAAACGATCCTATTGTCCTGCCACTCCCTTATCTTTAAGATGGTAAAGATAATTATCAATAAATACTAAGGGAACTCAGAGACCAGTGCCGGCGTGGGTCCTCTGTAAGCTGAGCGCCGGTCCCCTGGACCCCGCTTTTCTTTCTCTATACTTTGTCTCTGTGTCTCATTTCTTTTCTCAAGTCTCTTGTTCCACCTAACGAGAAACACCCACAGGTGTGGAGGGGCAGGCCACCCCTTCATTAATGTCTTTACGTTCCTCATAGGTTCTGGATATTAGACCTTTGTCAGATGCATAGTTTGTGATATTTTCTCCCATTCTGTAGGCTGACTGTTTATTCTGTTGACAGTTTATTTTGCTGTGCAGAAGCTCTTTAATTAGGTCCCATTTTTCAATTTTTGTTTTTGCTGCACTTGACTTTTGGCATCTTTGTTTGATACCTTTAAAAAAAAGTTTTAAATGGTATTTAGTTTTTTACTGTTTATGTTAGTTTCAGGTATTAACACGTCAGCAGCTGAGGCAGCACAGCGGAGTGCAGGCACATGGGCTGGGGTGGGGTACCGCCGGGAGTGGGGCTGTGGTGTTTCTGTGCAAGGCTTGTGCTAGCAGTGGTGGTGGCGTGGCAGAGGCGGAGCTGCTGGTGTCTGCTCTGGCACTCGCATAGACAGCTGTGACAGCCAGAAAGATTGCTTGAATCTGAGAGTTCGAGGCTGCAGTTAGCTATGATCGTGCCATTGCACTCCGCCTTGGTAACAGAGTGAGACCTTGTCTCAAAACAAAAATGGTTTTTTTGAGACAGGGTCTCAGTGTGTCACCCAGGCTGGAGTGCAGTGGTGTGATGTTGGTTCACTGCAACCTCCGCCTCCTGGGTTCAAGAGATTCTCCTGACTCGCCCTTCTGAGAAGCTAGGATTATAGGCGTCCACCATTATGTCGGGCTAATTTTGTATTTTTCGTAGAGACGGAATTTCGCCATGTTGGCCAGGCTGGTCTGGAACTCCTGAATTCAAGTGACCCGCTGATCTCGGCCTCCCAAAGTGATGGGATTACAGGCATGAGCCACTGCACCCAGCCTGTTTTTTATTGTATTAATTGAGTGAGTTGTGTTATTTAATTTGCAGGTGTTGAACCAAACACTTCCCCATAAAAAACCAATCTGGCATGACACATTGTTCTTTTTATGTTTATTTGAATTTAATAACTTTTTACACAGAATTTGGGGTCTGTGCTCAAGAGAAATAGTTGTTCTTGATTCTTTTTTCTTGTGATTTTGTTGTCTGGGTTTTCTTCTTCTTTTTTAAATCTGAGTAATGTTTCCCTCATAAATTGACTTGAAAATGGTTGCCTCCTCTGATTTCTAAAAGGGTGTTTGAAAAATTGATGTTATTTCTCAACTATATGTTCCATATAATTCATCATTGAAGCCTTCTGGACCTGGAATTTTCTCTATGGGAAGGATTTCAATTACAAATTCAATTTCTGATATTTATATATAGCTGGCCACATTTTGTATTTCTTCTTGGGTCAATTTTCCTGAGTTTTCTCTCTCAAGGAAATTGTTCACTTGGTTGTCAAACGTATTGGCATGAAATTATTAATATTTCTTTTCATGACCTGAAGACTGTGCACTGATGTTCTTTTCTTCCTGATATTGTTAATTTGTGTCTTTTTGCCTTGATCAATCTAGCTAGGGGGTTATAAAATTTACTGATTATTTTCCCATACAACCAACTTTTGGATTTATTAATTTTTTTTATCTTTCTGATTCATTGACTTCTGTTTCATTATTATTTCCTTCCTCTGCATGCTTTGGTTTAATTTGTTCTTTTTTGTTTTTTTATGGCAGAAGCCAAGTTGCTAATCTGAGACCTTCTTTTTTAATAGAGGCCCTTAAAAATACCAATTTTTCTCTAGCACTGCAGCTACATCCCACAGATTTTGATTTATTGTACTTTCATATCCTTCAGTTTAGAAGATGTCCTAATTTCTCTTGTGATTTCTTCGTTGACAAAATTGTCGATCAGAATTGTGATGTTTAATTTCCAGATACTTGCTATTTTTATGATCACGTATCTTAGTCCATTTGGGTTGTTGAAACAGAATACCGTAGTCTGTGTGGCTTATAAACAACAGAAATCTATTTCTCACAATTCTCACAATTCTGGAGCCTGGGAAGTCCAAGGTCAAGACAATGGCAGAGAGAGTGTGTGATGAAGGGTGCGTCCTGATTCACAGATGGTGTCTTTTCTTGGTGTCCTTACATGGTGGAAGGAGCAAAGGAGCTCAATGAGGTCCCTTTTATAAGGGGACTAATCTCACTAATAAGGGCTCTGCCCTCAGGACTTAATCACCTCCTAAAGGCCCCACCTCCAAACACCATCATATTAGGGATTAGGTTTCAATATGTGAATTTAGGGGATGACAAAAACATTCAGTCCACAGGATCATCTTATTGTTACTGATTTCTAATGTATTTCCATACGGTCAGAAAATACATCTTGTATGATTTCAATATTTTCAAATGTATTGTTTTATGGCCTGAAATACAGTTTCTCTTGGTAAATGTATCATTTGCACTTGAGACAATATGTATTTTTTCACTGATGTTCATATGTGTATAAATCAATAAAGATTGTGTGGCTAATGCTTTTTGGTTTTCTAGGTCTTTGCTGGAATTTTCTATAGTTTGAAAATTTATTGCTAAAGAGAAAGTTTTAACATGTCTAATGTTTAACGTTTAACATGTCTAACCCCTGCCTCCCTAGTTCCAGCAATTTTCCTGCCTTAGCCTTCCTTGTAACTGAGATTATGGGCACCTGCTACTACACCTGGCTAATTTTTTTGTATTTTTAGTAGAGACAGGGTTTCATCTTGTTGGCCAGGCTGGTCTTGAATTCCTGACCTTGTGATCCGCCAGCCTCAGCCTCCCAAAGTGCTGGGATTATAGGAGTGAGCCACCGTGCCCAGCCAGATTCTTTTTATTCTATCCATTGTGATAATCTCTGAATTCTGATTGGGGAGTTTAATCCATTTACATGTAAAGTAATTACTGATAAGGAAGGATTTAGTTCCGTAATTGTGATGTTGGTTTTATGCATGTCTTATAGCTGTTTTGTCCCTCATCTCCTTCATTCCAACCTTCCTTTGTTTTTAGTGGATTTTTTTCTAGTGATGTTTTCATTGCCTTCTCATTTTCTTTTGTGTATATTTTATGTCTATTTCTTTGTGATTACTATGGTATTGCATATAACAATACAGTTATAACAATCTTGAATTGAAGCCAATATGAAACTCTGCTTCTTTACATCTTTTCCCACCCCTCCTTTTACATTATCAATGTCACAAGTTACACCTCGGCAGGCTGGCAGGCTAGAAAGTCACAATGTTGCAGGCTTCAGTCTAAACTTTGTAGACCAGGCTGGCAGACTGGAAACCTAAACTGTAGTTGCTACTGTCATCTTCAGGCAGAACTTTTTCTTCTCTGGGAAGCCTCATATTTTGCCCAAAGGCCTTTAACTGATTCAAAAAGTCCCACTCAGATTATTGAGGGTAATTTCCTTTTCATAAAATCAATTGATACCAGATTTTAATCACAACTGCAAAACACTATCATAGCAACATATAAATTAGTGTTTGATTAAATAACTAGGTACTATGGTTTAGTAAAATTGACACCTAAGACCCACCAGCCTAGTCTATGCTGGTGAACTTGGCACCCATTAACATTTTCTTAAACCTTACTTCGTCTCCAAATAAAAACAAGTATAAGGCCGGGCGCGGTGGTTCAAGCCTGTAATCCCAGCACTTTGAGAGGCCGAGACGGGTGGATCACGAGGTTAGGAGATCAAGACCATCCTGGCTAACACGGTGAAAACCCGTCTCTACTAAAAAATACAAAAAACTAGCCGGGCAAGGTGGCAGGCGCCTGTAGTCCCAGCTACTCGGGAGGCTGAGGCTGGAGAATGGCGTGAACCTGGGAGGCAGAGCTTTCAGTGAGCTGAGATCCGGCCACTGCACTCCAGCCTGGGTGACAGAGCGAGACTCCGTCTCAAACAAACAAACAAACAAACAAACAAGTATAAAGTCATACTTTTGCCAAAGATGATACAATTAGCTTGCATCCAACTAAAAACACACTAACCCTTTCCTCAGAAAAAGAATCAAACTGAATGCATGATGTGTACTCTTCTCTTTGATGTACTGTAACCTAAATACCATGTGTAATAAAAGTTACACCATCATTAATAAAAGGGAACTATTGTTAACACGTCTTATGTTTTATTGCAAGATGATCAGGAAAAGATGAAAAGAAAGGTATTTGCTCAAAACATGTATGGATACATACACACAGACAGAAATATCATTATAAAAACATAAGGAAGTAATGCTGATAACATTTACCGTCCTTATTTCTGTAAGTGCTCACATGGTTACAGCTGATTATTTATTTATTTACTTATTTATTTGAGACAGGGTCTTGTTCTCTTGCCCAGGCTGGAGTGCAGTGGCATTACCTCGGCTCACTGCAACCTCCACCTCCTGGGCACAAGTGGTCCTCCTACCTCAATCTCCTAAGTAGCTGGGACTACAAGCACACCTCCAAGTCTGACTAATTTTTTGTATTTATTTTCAGTAGAGATGGAGTTTCAGCATTTTGCTCAGGTTGGTCTCACATTCCTAGACTTAAGCAATCCACCTGCCTCAGCCTCCCAAAGTGCTGGGATTACAGGCATGAGCCACTGTGCCGGCCACAACTAGTATTTATAAATACTTTTGTTGTTTTTCACTAATCATCCCATATTCCCATTGCTTTCAGCAAGTCCGTCAGCTGATCAGGTTTCTTTTCCTGCTTGAGTGACTCAAACCTTCATTTCTGAAGGGAATGGGTCATCAGAAGTCCTACCTGACTTGGGTTGTTGTAGTTTTTATGGACTTAAATTATAGGGCAGAGTATTACTAAGAGATGCTCTAAAAGATCTCCTGTGTTTCAGATATAGTCCTGTTACTGCCATTGTGTAGTAGCAGACCAATTCCCCGTGATGACCAGGACCAATCACCCCAG
Organism: Macaca thibetana thibetana; assembly: GCF_024542745.1. Taxonomy (NCBI): domain Eukaryota; kingdom Metazoa; phylum Chordata; class Mammalia; order Primates; family Cercopithecidae; genus Macaca; species Macaca thibetana. Next base: position 31,446,208 of record NC_065581.1, on the reverse strand, counting down.
ACGGTGCAGTCACTCCTTCCTTTGTTGATTCGGAATCATGAGGAGCTGAAGGCCCAGGTGGCTGTCTTAGCTTCCAGCTCAGTGGTTCATTTCTGTGACTCCTGAGGGAGCTCAATGGTTCATTTCTGTGTCTCCTCCTTTTGTAAACCTCTAGATCCTGATCCTGTTCCTCCTGACTGGGCAAGACCTCACAGCCAGTGACTCCACCATCTCCTAAAGGTTTCAGTCTGGCAACAGGTCTATGCTTTCCTGGAACAGACCTCCCAGAGGAAGGGGCAGACTGCCATCTTTGCTGTTACATAACCTTCACTGGTGATACCTTCAGGTACTGGAAAATCCAAGGCAACTAGGGACTGTGGCAGACCCCAGCAAACTGTACAGCCCTACAGAAAAGTGGCCAGACTGTTAAAAGAGAAAATAAAAGAAGAGAAAAGAAAACCCACTCAAAGGTCAGCAACCTCAAAGATTTAGGGTAGATAAGCCCACAAAGGTGAGAAGAAATCAGCAAAAGAATCTGATAACCAACCTGACAGAGCTGAAAAACACACTATAAGAATTTCACAGTGCACTCACAAGTATTAATAGCAGAATAGAGCAAGTGGAGAAAAGAATCTCAGTGCTTGAAGACTGGCTTTCTGAAATAAGACAAGAAGACGAGACTAAAGAAAAAAGAATGAAAAGGAATGAACAAAACATCTGAAAAACATGGGATTATGTAAAGAAACTGAATGTATGAATGATTGGTATACCTGAAAGAGATGGGGAGAATGGAACCAATTTGGAAAACATTTCAGGATATCATCCGTGAAAACTTCCCCAACCTAGCTAGACAGGCCAACATTCAAATTCAGAAATGCAGAGGATCCCAGTAAGTTGCTCCATGAGAAGATCATCCATCATCCCCAAGACAAATAATCATCAGATGCTCCAAGGTTAAAATGAAAGAAAAAGATGTCAAGGGTAGCCAGAGAGAAAGGCCAGATCACCTACAAAGGGAAGCCCATCAGACTAACAGTGGATCTCTCAGTGGAAATCCTACAAGCCAGAAGAGATTGAGGGCCAATACTCAACACTCTCAAAGAAAAGAGTTTCCAACCCAGAATTTCATATCCAACCAAACTAAGTTTCATAAGCAAAGGAGAAATCAGATTCTTTTCAGGCAAACAAATGCCAAGGGAATTCATTACCACCAGACCTGCATTACAAGAACTCCTGAAGGAAGCACTAAACATGGAAAGACAGTTCCCAGCCACTACAAAAACACAGTGAAGTACACAGACTAGTGACACAATAAGGCAACCACATAAGCAAGTCTGCAGAGTGACTAGCTAACATCATGATGATAGGATCAAATTCACACATACCAAGACTAACCTTAAATGTAAATGGGCTAAATGCCCCTTTTAAAAGACAAAGAGTGGCAAGCTGGATAAAGAACCAAGGTCTATCAGTATGCTGTCTTCAATACACCCATTTCACATGCAATGACACACATAGGCTTAAAATAAAAAGAAGGAAGAAAATTTACTGAGCAAATGGAAAGCAGAAAAAAAGCCAGGGTTGCAACCCTTGTTTCTGACAAAACAAGTGTTAAACCAACAAAGATCAAAAAAGACAAAGAAGGGCATTACATAATGATAAATGGTTCAATTCAACAAGGAGATCTAACTGTCTGAAATATATATGCATCCAACACAGGAACACCCAGATTCATAAAGTAGGTTCCTAGAGACCTTCGAAGAGACTTAGAATCTCACACAATAATAGTAAGAGATTTTAATACTCCACTAACAATATTAGACAGATCATCAGGACAGAAAATTAACAAAGATATTCAGGACCTGAACTCAGCCCTGGATCAAATGGACCTGATGAATATCTACAGAAGTCGTCACCCCAAAACAACAGAATATACATTTTTGGCATTGCCACATGGTGCTTACTCTAAAATCGATCACACAATTGGAAGTAAAACACTCCTCAGCAAATGCAAAAGAACTGAAATCACAACAAATAGTCTCTTGGACCACAGTGTAATCAAATTCAAAATAAAGACTAAGAAATTCACTTAAACCATACAATTACATAGAAATTGAATAATCTGTTCTTGAACGACTTTTGGGTCAATAATGAAATTAAGGCACAAATCAGGAAGTTCTTTAAAGATAATGAGAACGAAGATACAATGTATCAGAATCTCCGGGAAACAGCTAAGGCAGTGTTAAGAGAGAAATTGATGGCATTAAATGCCCACATCAAAAAGTTAGAAAGATTTCAAGGTAACAACCTAAAATCACAACCAAAAGAACTTGAGAACAAAGAGCAAACATATCCCAAAGCTAGCAGAAGACAAGACATAATAAAAAAAATTAACAAAGGCATTGTCTCCTGAAGGAGGCAGAGACACGAAAAACCACTCAAAAGATCAATGAATTCAGGAGGTTTTTTTTTTTTTTTTTTTTTTTTTTGAGATCTCTTGTTACCCAGGCTGAAGTGCAGTAGTGTGATCTTGGCTCACTGCAAGAGGGGAATAGCACACACTGGGGCCTTTCAGAAAGTGGACGGTTGGAGGAAGAAGAGGATCAGGAAAATAACGAACGCATACTGGGCTTAAAACCTGGGTGATTACATAATCAGTGCACCAAACTCCCACAACGCAAGTTTACCTGTAAATCAGCCTCCACTTGTATCCCTGAACTGAAAATAAAAGTTAAAAAAAGGAACTGATCTGTGTATTTTGCCTGTTGCTGAGTAGGTCTATTTCGATTATGCAAACCAGCACTGAGGAAATAATCACAGGGTGGTCAGGGGCCCACCGGACCCGCTGTGAGAACGGTTCATGGATGTTAGGGCTTCAGGTTTTCTATTCTTCCTAATTTAATCTTGCTAGGTTGTATGTTTCCTGGAATTTATCCATATCCTCCAGGTTTTCCAGTTTGTCAGTACAGAATTGTTCATAATAGTCTCTGATGGTCTTTTGTATTTTTCCAGGTTCAAGCAACTCTCTCCTGAGTAGCTGGGAATTACAGGTGCGTGCCACCATGCCCAGCTAATTTTTGTATTTTTAGTAGAGACAGGGTTTCACTTGTTGGTCAAGCTGGTCTCAAACTCCGGACCTCGTGATCCACCCACCTTGTCCTCCTAAAGTGCTGGGATGACAGACGTGAGCCACTGCGCCCGGCTATCCAATCTACATTTTTATTGATAGTCACCCACCTGAATAATGACTTAAATCCTGCCGTTATTTGGTTTCAAGCTTTAAGTTCATCTAGTACTCCAGTAGCATATGTATAAATGTTAGGATCAAAAAACTCACAGGAACACTTTTTGTACTACGATGCCTTTTTAAAATTTTAACAAAAATGCCATTTAAAAACATTTTTTTTGGTGAATGAAATGCCAGGGCGAAAGAGCTAGCCAATTGAATTAGAGCGCAAGTACCACTCCTTTTATTTGGCAGAGTATCCCACAAAGGTCCACCACAATGCCACCATACATCTGCTTGGGGATGGATAAGGGTGGACTGATGGGTGAGCTCTTGGAAGTGCTTGACCTCACTGCATCCTGTCAGGTTTCCAAGGAAAGCCAAATTTTCTCCCTGTTGTGAGAGACACAAAGCAAATTTGGTCCCGGAAGACGGAGGCTGAATGGCCTTTGGGGGCTGACCTGCAGGGTGCTAGACCTCAGGGAATAGCACAGAAACTGTTTGACATGATTTATTGCCCCAGGCTGTGGGGTCTTGGAGCAGAGCTACCATGCAGTCCATTTCTGGTCTATTACAAGACCATTTGAATGGAAAGGGGACAACCTGGGCCTTTGGTCTGCCGTGTGCCCAAGCATAACTATCATTCTTATTTTGACTGTGGATGGAATATTTAATCCATTCCAGCCAGGCATTTGCATCCTGAGACCCTGTTTCAATGGCTAGAGTTTGCCTCAGGTCTTTTACTTCTACTCTCATTACTTTGGTTTTGTCACTGGGTACAGGTGGGGTGATGGTTTGAGGAAGATGTGATAGAGAGGTGGAAGGGGCAATAAAGCAGATTTCAAAAATTCCCCTAGGATCCTTTCCTGAGATGTTGGCCCATATTCCATAAATACGACTTAATGAAGGGGAAGAGTTTTGGGATGTTGCAATAGTAATAGTAAGCTGAATAGGATTACATTGGTTATATGGACAATGAGAAGAGGCATTCCCTTTTGTAAAATGGTTATATGACTTTAAGGACTGGCAGACTGGTGGGAGCAGTCCAGCCTGGGGTTTGGTGTTCCACAGGACATCAGACCAAGTATAGCATAGGGACTCTGTTTTAAGGGGACAAGAGTCCCATTCCCACCAGTTAATACAACTACTATTTTGGGGGTTATCATGATCTTTACAGGAATTTGCTGTATCTTTCCAATCTGAGGAGGTCCAAGAGGGACAAAGATATTTATCTGAGGCAGTAAGCTGTCTTTGGTCCTGTAAATTTCCACAAGACATGACTAGACACGCATCAAAGGTAATAATTTTGGGCAAACTTGATCTAGTTACATTAATGATGAGATGGGGGCAGTTAAGGGAAAGAAAAGAAGAAAAAGAGATACACAGATTACGTTTTTCTTTTTATCGTCACTCTGGTGGGAGTCGACGGAGTAACGGTCCATGTCTCTGGAGACGGGAATGCCTTCTTGACTCAAGTATAATGGGTCCACCCTTTCTCAGTGGTCTGAACTGCTGTTTCAGTCGTTGTGAGCACCAGATAGGGTCCTTCCCAGGTAGGCTCGAACTTTCCCTCTTTTCAGCCTTTGATAAGGACATGATCTCCAGGTTGATGCTGGTGGGCCAGGAATTCAAGGGGTGGAGTCTGTGCTAGGAGACCTTGAGTCCTGAGGGAAGAAAGAGTGGAAGACAGACAAATACATAATTTCTAAGGAACTGATCTTTTGTTTTGTTCATAGGAAGGTCAGTAGTAGTGTTTAGATAAGGTAACCCATAAAGCATTTCATAAGGAGACAGGCCAAGATCCCTCTGAGGGGCAGTTTGGATTCTTAGTAAAGCAATGGGATGACATTTTGTCCGTGGTAACTGAGTTTCTAAAATTAATTTGGTTAGATGATTCTTTAAAGTTTGATTCATTCTTTCTACTCTCCCTGATGAAGGCAGAGGCCAGGAAGTATGATATTCCCATTTTATCCCTAATACTTGGATTAGTCCTTTAATAATGTGTGCGGTAAAGTGGGTCCCATTGTGTGAATTAATATTCTGTATTATTCCAAACCTGGGTATGATATATTCTAATAGGGCTTTGACCACATTGCTGGCTGTTGCACTTGGAAAAGGGATGGCTTCTATCCAGTGGGTGGATAGATTGGTGGGTAAGATGATCTACTTGCCATTCTTTTACCTTCTGTCTCTATGGATTCCGGTGAGGTGGTGTTACCGGTGAGTTTTTTTGTAAGCAGAATATAGTTAGATCATGTTTTCTACCCATTCAGTCATTCTAAATCTTGTAAGTGGAGAATTTAATCTGTTTATATTCCAGATTTTTATTAATATGTGAGGCTTTCTGCCGAGACCAGCTCAGTCGGGGAGACCCTAATCCAGTGGCACTAGAGGAATTAAAGACACACACACAGAAATATAGAGGTGTGAAGTGGGAAATCAGGGGTCTCACTGTCTTCAGAGCAGACAGCCTCAAACAGAAATTTACCCACGTATTTATTAACTCAAGCCAGTGATAAGCATTGTTTCTATAGATTATAGATTAACTAAAAGTATTCCTTATGGGAAACAAAGGAATGGGCCAAAATAAAGGAATGCGTTTGGCTAGTTGTCTGCCACAGGAATATATCCTTAAGGCACAGATCGCTCATGGCTATTGTTTGTGGTTTAAGAACGACTTTAAGCAGTTTTCTGCCCCAGGTGGGCCAAGTGTTCCTTGCCCTCATTCCGGTAAACCCACAACCTTCCAGCGTGGGCATCATGGCCATCACGAACATGTCACAGTGCTCCAGAGATTTTGTTTATGGCCAGTTTTGGGGCCAGTTTATGGCCAGATTTTGGGGGGCCTGTTCCCAACAGCTTTGTTCCTGTCACATTGTTGTTTTCTGGTTGTTTTATATGTCCTTTGTCTTTTTCTCTTATTGCTTGTCATTATGGTTTAGTGGATTTCTGTAGTAGGACCATTTGAGACCTTTCTCTTCCTCTTTTGTGTGATTGCTTTACCAGTGAGTTTATACTTGTGTATGTTTTCTTGGTAATAATGTGGAAATGTTGAAAATGTTGTCCTTTCAATTCCAGGTTTAGGACTTTCTTGAGCATTTCCTGTATGCCCTGTCTAGTGGTAATGAAGCCTTTCAACATTTGCTTGTCTTGGAAAGATAATTTCCTTTTCAATTATGAAGAATAATTATGCTTGGTTTATTACTCTTGGCTTGGCAGTTCTTTTCTTTCAGGACTTTGATTATACTATCCTGTTCTCTTCTGGCCTGTAAGATTTCTGCTAAGAAATCTGCTGTTAGAGCTGGGCAGGGTAAGATTTCTGCTAAGAAATCTGCTGTTAGAGTAATTACAGGCATTACTCACACCTGTAATCCCAGCACTTTGGGAGACTGAGGTGGGCAGATCATGAGGTCAAGAGATAGAGACCATCCTGGCCAACATGGTGAAATCCCATCTCTACTAAAAATACACACACACACACACACACACACACATACACACACAAAACTAGCTGGGTGTGGTGGCGTGTGCCTGTCATCCCAGCTCCTTGGGAGGGTGAGGTGGGAGAATCACCTGAACTCAGGAGGCAGAGGTTACAGTGAACCAAGATTGCACCACTGCACTCCAGCCTGGCAACATAGCAAGACTCTGTCTCAAAAAAGAAAAAAAGAAAAGAAAAAAGAAAAAAGAAAACAAATCTGCTGTTAGTCTATCTAATAGGGTTTCCTTTATGGGTGACTAAATGCTTTTCTCTTGCTGTTTTTAGGATTTGTGTTTTACCTTAGACTACAGAAAGTCTGATTACATGGCATGGAGAAGAACTTTTTGCCCTGTATTTTTCTCAGAATTGTTGAACATTTTGTATCTGAATGTCTATATCACTTGCTAGACTTGGGAATTATTCATCTATTTTTTCATTAAATAGGTTTTCTAATCTGGTCTTTGTCTGTTTTCTCTTGAGGATACCAATAATTTGAATATTTGGTTGTTTATATTGTACCAAATGTCACAAAGGCTTTGCTCATTCTTTTTTTGTGTGTGTTTTTGTCTTATTGAATTATTTCACAATGTATATCTTCAAGATTTGGAATTTTTCCTTCTGCCTGACCTAGTATATTGTTGGGGCTTTCAAATGTATTTGGGATTCCATATTATGAATTCTTTAATTCCAGAATTTCTGTTTTTATTTTTAAATCTATATCTTTTGTAAACTTCTTATTCATATCCTGAATTATTTTTATGTTTTCTTTGTATTTTTTTCAGAATTCTTTTGTATCTCACTGAATTTCTGTAAAATAAATGTTTTGAATCATTTATCTGGAATCTTGAAAATTTCTTTTTGATTAAGATCTATTGTGTTCCTTTGGGGTTTTTGTTTTTTTTGTTTTTTGTTTTTTGTTTTTTTTTTGCTTTTTCGTGTTTCTTTGTCCTAATGTTAATATTTTTACATCTGATATAACAGTCAGTTCTTCCTATTTTTGCATTTTGTTTCATAGTGGAGAACTTTTTCCTGAAGTTGAGTCTATGGTGTTGGCCGTGTGGGGTACTTTGTATTTGATTCTGGGTGTAGTACGTAGTAAAGTACTATGGTCTCTGTATAATTTCTTTGGCTGTAGACAGTGTTAATGGTATCTGTGATTTCTTCTGTGCATTAGGGTGTGGTTATTAGTAAGGCTGTGGTGAAGATGTGCTGGGGACTGGGATGCCACATGAGACAGTCTTCAGGCTCCAGTGGTGGCAGTGGTGTGCTGAGTGTTCCTATCTTTGTGCCCCAAGGTGGTGTATACTGGCATTTGTGTTGGTGGTTACTGGTGGGCTGATTCCTGGGCCTCTGGGTGGCTTGCTTGGATGCCAGTAGGGGCAGTGGTTGACTGGGTGGGTGGGTAGGTGGGGTCTTTGTCTCCTGGGCAGCTAGCTTGGCAGTGGCGATGCTGGGCTGATTCTCTGGGTCCCAAGCAGTGTGCATTGTTAGCAGCAGCTATGATAGGCTGGGTAGGATGCCCATAGGTGGTGTTTGTAGGTAGGTGACAGCTAAGGTGATTGCACCCAACCTCAGGTACCCAGGAGGAGTGTACAGGTGCCCAAGGTGGTGGATTGGGTAAAGGAATTCTCAGGCCCTGGGGCTGTGTTCTCTGTCTCAGTGAGAGGGGTCAATGAAGCTGTCTCTTCATCATTAAATGCTGTGCCAACTAGTCCCTTAATTTTGTTTTTGCCTAGAGGACTGAAACATTTATTATAGTTTAGGTCTGCTGGTTATTTTTTTCACTCCCTATATGTCTAAAATCCCTTCATTTGTTTGTTTGTTTTTGTTTGTTTGTTTATTTTTGAGACAGAGTCTCATTCTGTTGCCCAGGCTGAAGTGCAATGGTGTGATCTTGGCTCTCTGCAACCTCTACCTCCTCTGTTCAAGTGATTCTCCTGCCTCAGCCTCCTGAGTAGCTGGAATTACAGGTGCGTGCCACCATGCCTAGCTAATTTTTGTATTTTTAGTAGAGACGAGGTTTCACCATGTTAGTCAGGCTGGTCTTGAACTCCTGACTTCGTGATCTGCCCACCTCAGCCTCTCAAAGTGTTGGGATGACAGGCATGAGCCACAGTGCCTGGCCTAAAATCCCTTTATTTTTTGATGGCTATTTTGAAGGTGTGTTAGCTTAATTTAATCATTACACATGGTATACATATATCAATACATCAAGCAATATCTCCCAGATGTATTATAATTTGTCAATTGAAATTATACATACCTATTTGAAAAATGTATTGTTTTCTGGGAATAGAATCTAGTTTCACAGCATTTTCCTTTTAGGACCTTAAGATGTTGCTCATCTGTCTCCTCATTTGCATTGTTTCCAGTGAAATACCTGCTGTCATCTTTTTTATTATTATTATTTTCACTTTCTGCTTTTTCAATTTTCTCTTCTTCTGTGGTTTTCAACAAATACATGGATTTTTTTTTTTACCCAGAATTATAGAGTGAACTTGAGAAACAATGTATAGATAGGGCTTTTTGGCTACTGGTTGCAAATTACTAGAAACAGTCGTTTGCTACTTGTTTTATTAGGTCACAGGCTAATTTCCTCAGAGTATTGTTGTATTGAAGAATGTCATAATTCATTTTATTGGTCATCTCTAAAACCATAAAAACCCTAGAAATAAACCTAGGCAATACCATTCAGGCCATAGGCATGGTCAAGGACTTCATGACTAAAACACCAAAAGCAATGACAACAAAAGCCAAAATTGATGAATGGGATCTAATTAAACTAAAGACCTTCTGCACCACAAAAGAAACCACGATCAGAGTGAACAGGTAACTACAGAATGGGAGAAAATTTTTACAATCTACTCATCTGACAAAGGGCTAATATCCAGAATCTACAAAGAACTTAAACAAATTTACAAGAAAAAATCAAACAAAACGTGGGTAAAGGATATGAACAGACATTTCTCAAAAGAAAACATTTATGTAGCCAACAGACACCTGAAAAATGCTCATCATCACTGGCCATCAGAGAAATGCTAATCAAAACCACAATGACATACCATCTCACACCCGTTAGAATGGCAATCATTAAAAAGTCAGGAAACAACAGGTGCTGGAGAGGATGTGGAGAAAAAGGAACACTTTGACACTGTTGGTAGGACTGTAAACTAGTTCAACCATTGTGGAAGACAGTGTGGCGATTCCTCAAGGATCTAGAACTAGAAATACCATTTGAACAGTGGTCCCATTACTGGGTATATACCCAAAGGATTATAAATCATGCTGCTATAAAGACACATGCACATGTATGTTTATTGCAGCAGTATTCACAATAGCAATGACTTGGAAGCAACCCAAATGTCCTTTGTAGGGACATGGATGAAGCTGGAAACCATCATTCTGAGCAAACTATCGCAAGGAGAGAAAACCAAACATTGCATGTTCTCACTCATAGGTGGGAATTGAACAACGAGAACACTTGGACACAGGGTGGGGAACATGACACACCGGGGCCTGTTATGAGGTAGGGGCAGTGGGAAGGGATAGCATTAGGAGATATACCTAATGTAAATGACTAGTTAACAGATGCAGCTAACCAACATGGCACATGTGTACATAAGTAACAAACCTGCACGTTGTGCACAAGTACCCTAGAACTTAAAGTATAATAAAAAAAAAAATGGTCATCTTGGCTAAAGCATGGTGCCTAGAGAGGTGGTCAAGCATTATTCTGGATGATTTGTGAGGATGTTTATTGGATGAGATTAACATATAAATAGCTAGACTTTGAATAAAGTAGATTGATGTCTATCATGTGGGTGGGCTTCATTCAATTCATTGAAGGTGTAAATTAAACAAAACACTGACCTTCCTCGAGCAAGATGGAACTCTGCAGAAGACAGTGCTGGGATTTGAACTGCAGTATCAGTCGTCTGACCCACAAACAGCTGGTTGGTTTGTGTACAGCGTTTGCAAGATGAATGGACAACATCCTGTTTGGAAGTCCATCTCTTTTATCACAGAAGGTAAAAACAGAAGAGCTCTTGTGGACTTAATTGCATAGTGTTTTCTTAGCAGTGGTGGAAGAAATGAACAATGATAAAGCTCCTATGTTTTAGTTTTTACTGACTTACAGGGAGTGACTAATGGCCTGGCTATATAATTAATCAGGAGAGCAATGGGAAAGTTACCTATGAAAAGAATGCCCATATGAGGCAAGTCCTGTGGAAATCACTATGGTAATTTCAGGGGTTCATTAATGTAAGATCTGTTAATTCCTGATAAAGATTGGATGTTGTTCTTGTGGAGATCTCATGTCGAGATGTGATCCCCAGCATTATAGGTGGGGCCTGGAGGGAGGGAGGTGGTTGGATCATGAGGTCAGTTTCTCATGAATCATTTAGCACCGTTCCCTCAGTGCTGTTCAGTGCCCCTCAGAATAACTCCCTTCCAGGTTTGGAAGGTGATTGAAATCAACAAGAATTTGTCTCCAAGTGTTTGCCAGGTGCACCTGAAATCCAGCTATGAGAGCGGCTGAGGCAGAAGGATATCTTGAGTCCAGGAGTTAGATTTTAGCCTGAGCAACATTAGAGACCAATCGGGGAAACATCAAGATTACATCTCAAAAGCAACAACAACAAAAAACCCACGTTTGCTTGTGGTGATCACCTGAGTCTGTGAAATAAGTAGACATTGGGGCCTTAGCAATGCAGAGATAGGTGGAATCAAGACAGATTCCTCTTGCATTCCACACTTCACAGGCACAAAATACACATAAGAAGTGCTTTCTTTAACAAAAAAGAGAGATAGTATATGGCTATGTAGCAGATTCTTTTATGGGAAGGCCTTGAAAATACATAGCTGGCAAGTTAGACTGATACCATTAGCCCCAGGAAGCAGCAAATGGGTCTTGGCAGGAATAGATTCTCACCCTGGAGTGGGCTTTGTTCAGCTGGTGGAAGGTGTGTTACCAAACTAAACTGGGGTCCACTCACCTGGGGCAGTAAAAACAAACATCCACACTGAGACTGCAGTGGGAGAAAGGAGGGCATTTATGTGTAGGGAGCCAAACAAGGAGAATCAGGCAACTCACGCTTAAGACTCACCCTTTTTGATGACTCACAAGCAAGGATTTTTAAAGGCAGGGGCAAATTTCGGGAAAGCAGAGTTACAGGCAACATCATAAATCAATGCCTAGAAGTGACACACTGCTTCGGCCTTAAAAGGTGGAAAATCCTGATGAGGGAGCTTACAGGTCTTAGGTAGATTTAAAGATTCTCTGATTTGTGATAGATAAGGAAGCAAAGCTTCCTCACACAGCTCCGGGGGAGTAGAGAGGAATGTTCAGGCCTGGCTCGTGGGCTTGACTCTCTCGAGCCCCTCAGGAAGAAATTTAGAACAAAGAACGGCGGTCAGAGTTCAGTCCTCAGTTTCCCCTTTATAAGGTCTCCCTGTCAGTGGATCTATTAGGTGGGAATCTATATTTCTGAAAAACAACTCAGGGACATATGTTAAGATGTTATTTTTAGTTTCTGTAGAGAATCAAAGATGTTGTGACTCTAACTTCCTTGGCTATTGTTTTAAGCTATCATTACCTTCTTGTTTATAACGTCACTCACTTACTTTTTAGGGCTAGCTAGGTGCCTGGAGTTTTTCTTGAAGGAACTGAAGGTTTTTCTTTATTTCCAGGTTGGGGGGCCCTGGCAGGCTTCTAAGAGAGGTCCCTCCTTTATCTCAGATGCAAATGCTCGGAGTGCTACAAAGAACTTGAATGGGAGGTACTGCAACCATGTGGACCACTGAGTCACATTTCTTTACACCAGAAAATGCACCTGCTCAAAATGTTCAACAATGATCAGAGAGACATCCTCCTCAAAGGAAGAGTTCCATAGAGAATTAAAACAGCCAATTGAAACATTGGGTATATAAAGCAAGAGTGGGGAAACAAGCACGAAGGGTGGGCTTATACACCTTCATGAGTGTGCTCACACTTGACATGAGAGTATCCTCTCTTTTCCTGGTGGATCAGGGGAAGGTGCTGGTGTGATCTACATATATTCCTTCCCATGGTGGGAGGACACTGGAATGATGACTGTAATTCACCTCAACTTGCTTTTCTCATCCCTGATGCAGTGATCCCAGGACTAGGGCTGCAAAAAGAGTCCAGAAACAGGAATTATTCCTAAGCAAGAAACTGTAAATATATTTTATGTCCTTTATGTAATAATTTTTAGGGGTCTGTAGAAGAAGGTTTTGCCTTCACTGCATCTGGCAAAGTTGGGGCTAACACTGAATGCAGCTGTATTGCCTGGGATCAGATAGCCACCCAGTTCTCTACCTGCATAACCCTCTCCTCTATGAACTGGAATGGATGATGTGAGACAATTGCTAGAACAGTATTGGTCCCTGCAGTCCAAGCCAGCACAGCAGCAGAGCCTAGTGTTCCTTCCAAAATTATAAATGTTTAGTATAAATGAAGAGAAGGAGAAATAGTAGCTGAGGGTAAATGAATGAATAAATGGGTTATGTAATGAGGAAAATCCAATGTTACATGAACTACTCGAAAGAGGTATAAACAAGAGATGATATTGTCTCTTAGCTCGATTTTGCCAGATACCTGAAAGGGTGCAGCCATGTGTTGCTGAGACTATTCCTGTTTTTGGACTGCACTGGGATAATTGTTAATGACCAAAGATGATCCTGGTAATGTGCCAGGATCTTTTCACTGTTATGATTCTTCTGGTATAGGAGATCTGTGATTGGCCAGGCACAGTGGCTCACGCTTTTAATTCCGTCAGTTTGGGAGGCAATGGTAGAAACATTGTTTAAGGCCAGGAGTTTGAGACCAGCCTGGGCAAAATAGTGAGACCCATTTCTACAAAATATATAAAAATTAGTTGGACATGGTGGTGTGCACCTGTAATGCTATCTACTCAGGAGGCCGAGGCAGAAGGATCACTTGAGTCCAGGAATTCGAGGTTACAGTGAGCTATGATTGTGCCACTGCATTCTACCCTGGGCAACAGAGCAAGAGATTATCTCTAAAATAAAATAATAAATATTATAAAAAGAGATAAGAGATAATGTGGTCAAAACCAAGGTGCGATCTGTGTCCAATAAAAATATTTGATCTTTGTCCCTGTTTCCTCACAACCGGGTTCTAGAACATTTGCAGTCTCCTCAGTGATAAACATGACTTCAGTATGGCAATGAGATGACTGTGGGGTGAGGGGCTCCTAGATAGCTTCAGAATGGGGGCTGGTTGCCAGAAACACGAAGCTGCGATTAGAGGATTGGAACTTTTAGCCCCATCCCTAAAGTCTGGGAAGGAAAGAGAGGCTGGAGGTTGAGTTCAGTCACACAGTGCCTGGTGATTTAATTAATCTTGCCAAACAATGAAATTTACATAGAAACTTCTAGAAATTGGGTTTCAGAGAGCTTCCCAGTTGGTGAGCACATCTGTGTGTCCACGTGCTGGGAGGGTGGTGAACTCCATCTCCACAGGGACAGAGGCTCCTATGCTCAGAACCCTTCCAGACCCCACCCTGTGCACCTCTTCATCTGGCTGCTCATTTGTATCCTTAACTGCTGTGGTTTGAATGTTTCCCCAAAAAAGCATCTGTTGGATATTTCATCCCGAATGCAACATTTTTAAGAAATGGGACCTCTGAGAGGTGATTGAACCATCAGAGCTCTGCCTTCATTAATGGATTAAGGCTCATCATAAAAGGACCTCAGGCTGTCAGTTTGACTTCCTTTTCCCCCTACATCTCACCCTCTCTTGCCCTTTTGTTTTCTACCAGATACAGTCCCTTGATCTGGGAATTCCCATCCTTGACACTATGAATGAAACAAATTTCTGTTTGTTATAAGTGATCCAGTCTCAGGTGTTCTGCTATAGTGGCATAATTTAAACCAGGGGTCACTTACCCCCGGGCTGCAGACTGGTAGAAGTTTCTGGCCTGGTAGGAACCAGACCGCACAGCAGCAGTTGATCAGTGGGCGAGAGAGCATGAGCATGACCACCCGAGTTCCGCCTCCTGTCAGATCAGTGGCCGAATTAGATTCTCATAGGAGCACGAACCCTATTGTGAGCTCTGCATGCGAGAGATCTAGGTTGCATGCTCCTTATGAAACACTAATGCCTGATCATCTGAGGTGCAGCAGTTTCATCCAAAACCATTTCCCTCTGCCTTCCGCCACCTCCACTCGTCCATGGAAAAACTATCATCCACGAAACTGGTCCTGCATGCCAAAAACGTGGAGATTTAAGCTATAAAAATAAAAAAAACTGCAATACTGAGTGTGAAAGGAAAGTAAAATTTCAGGACTCCCAATTCAGTATACCGAAGGGAAAAGTTAAGTTTGGAGACTGAGTGATGGAAAAACTGCCTTTCTTTTGTTCCTAAACAAATAACTGCGAAGATAGATGACCCCATATCTCCCCAGGTGGCCTCCCTCACAAACTGCTCACAAGATAATTCCTTGTGGACCCCAACATGTTTACTCTAAAATGGAGTTTTGCTGACTTTCCCTCAACAATGTAAATTAACAGGTTATCTTCACAGGCACAAGACAAAGACAAGACTGGACATCATCCCTTCACCCACCCGGAGACAAACGCATATTTGAGTTTTCTACCCAACGTTTACTTTATCTTATGTAAAATGCAGATCTACTGAGCATGAGATGAATGCATAATTGACTGTTTTTTCTTCTGCTGGCTGCTCTTTCCCCTATAAATATTGAAGTCCTCAAAACTCTGTTAGGAAAAAGCATGGGCCACAGATACTACAATGATTTGTGTCTCTGTTTCCAAGTTGCATCTTCAGCTTGGCAAAATAAACTTCCAAACTGACTGAGACCTATCTCAGATGTTTTTTGGTTTACATGACTATAGCAACTTCCTGAGTTCTTTGAGTTAATGTAAGAATTCTCAAACCTTGGGAGATGAGAGACCCCTGACTTTGTAGCCATGATAGACAGAAGTGCAGGTAACCTGGGACTCGATACTTGTGACTTGCATCTGAACTGAGGAGAGTCTTGTGGGACTGAGCCCTTAAACCTGTGGAGCCTGAGGTGAACTCCAGGTAGTTAGTGTCAGAATTGAGTCGAAATCTAGGACTCCCAGCTGCTGTTGGAGAATCAGAAAGTTATTTGGTTGGAGAAAAACCTCATCACCATCCCACAGAGAGAAACTCAGAGTAAGAGTAAGCAAGTACACCTCTATCTTTTTGGTCCCAGAGGAAAAGATAGACAAAATGTAAGCATTTATTTCATGTCCCTAATCTACTAAACACAGGTTGCTACCAGCTGTTCATTGTCCAGACGTGGAGTGGCCCTACCTCTAACCTAGAAGTTAGGATTTTTTAGGCCTTTGAGGGTGTCACGTAAAAACTAATAAATGTTAGAGATTCTCTCCCCAGAAATATTTCCATACACAAGAAAATATAAATATTAATATAAAATATCAGTGTGGACTCAGATCCTGGGAGATCTTACAATCCTAGGTGTTTTACTCCTAGTAAGAGACAAAGCCGAGGGAAACTGTTTGAATAATCATTTTGCTATCACACAATGCCACTCCAATAATCTAGAGTGTGAACTGGGATAGACCAAAACTTGATGTAATAACCTATCCTCAATGGAATGGGTGGAAACATGTTATTTATTAGTCACTGGTTCATTCAGACACTCTGCGTGCCTGCCAGGTACCAGATAAAGTTCTCGACCTGGATCACTGCTCCAAGAATTAAAATTTGTCACTTTTCCCCACCCCTCACACTCCAGCACTTGAACCTTCTTATTACATCAGAATTCCACACTGTCAATGAAAAGAGTCAAACTCGGTAACATATTGAAGAGATTTATTCTGAGCCAAAAATGAGTGACCACATCCTATGACACAGTCCTCAGGAGACCCTGAGAACATGTGCTCAAGGTGGTTGTGGCACAGGTTGGTTTTATACATTTTAGGAAGATATGCGACATCAATGAAATACATTTAAGCTATACATTGGCTCAGTTCAGAAAGTTGGAACAATTTGAAGCAGGCAAGGGTTGTGGGGTAGTGCTTCTGGGTTATAAGTAGATTTTTAATTTTTCTGATTGGCGATTGGTTGAGTTACTATCAATAGAAAGGAAATGTCTGGGTT
Organism: Macaca thibetana thibetana; assembly: GCF_024542745.1. NCBI lineage: Eukaryota > Metazoa > Chordata > Mammalia > Primates > Cercopithecidae > Macaca > Macaca thibetana. Next base: position 31,429,365 of record NC_065581.1, on the reverse strand, counting down.
ATGATAAGAGGTTGTGGAGTCCTAAATTTTCTCATGCAGATGACGCCTCCAGGTGCCAGGCTTCAGAGAGAATAGATTGTAAATGTTTCTGATCAGATTTAAGGTCTGTGTTGATGGTAAATGCTGGTCAGCTTTTCCTGAATTCCAAAACGGAAGACGGCATAATCATGGTGGCTTGAGCCAGTCTTTCAGGTTAACTTTTGAGCACCCTGGCTGAGGGTGTCCATTAAGATGGTTAAGAGTGGGTGGCTCTAATGTTTATTTTTGGTTTACAACATGTAAAACGTTGAGAGGGGACAGAAACCACCTCCCTCCCTGGAAGAGGACAAGACTCCAGTCACCCTGCAGTTGATCATGGACATGAGTCTTAAGCTCCACCAGTCCAGTGACCACCTGCTGAGGAGGTGTCGTTGTCTCAGGTAAATACTAAGGGTTTGTCATCTCATGCCAAGAAGATGAAGGACACTGACATATGAGGAGTGAGTTTAGGAGTAAAGGGTTGAATAGGTAAAAGAAAGACAAAGGGGAACAACTCTCTTCTTGTGAGAGAGAGGGGCACCCAAAAGGGAATTCGGGCCTGAAATGGGAGTGCATTGGATTTTACAGGCAGGCTTGAGGAGATGGTGTCTGATTTATGTAGGGCTCACAGGTTGGTTGGACCAGTCGTGATATTTACACAGTGCGTGTGGAAGGCTGTTCACCCCACCCTCATCCTATTATGCAAATGGGCTTCCCCTTGGCCGGCACCATGTTGTCTGCTCCTTACTGTAAACGTGCCTGGCAAAGAGAAGGGAAGATGGAGTTGCCATTGTGAACATGCCCAGTCCCAGGTGTCCTATTCCTATTGGTACAGCTGCTGGCATTCACCCGTGCAAGCTTCCAGCTTACTTGTCTATGTCTGAAGCTTGATATTACAGGCTGCTCCTTGTTAGAAAATAAAATAGTTTGGAGCCTGATTTTCATTAAAACTCTTCCGTACCCTCACTACCTGTCTAAATAATTTCTTCTTAACTGCAGTATCACTGCCAGATTGAGCCAGAATGAGGTGACAGAGAGGCTGGGACTGTGCAGAATGCATTTTAGTAAAGAGGGCTGAGTGACAGTAGTGATGTCCAATTTCCGGGTGCAGCAGTGACATCTGTCCTAGCCTCGGGGTCCAGTGTCCAGCACCAGGTGTCAGAGGTGTGAGCAGTGGCGTCTGTGCTCAGCAGCAGGGGCAGTTGTTCCTAGGAGGGACCTGATCCAGGGTGGGCTGTGGATTCTGTTCCTGGACGTGTAGTTTCAAGCCTGCTTCTGTGGCCTTTCCCACAATAAAACTAGCCCCCAATACCAGATATATGACTTTATGTGTACATTACAGAAATTTGTTTTCCATAGTTTGCTCCAAGAAGTGAGTGGGAAATGAGTCTGTGGGCCGGTGTCAGAGAGCGGCATTCACAGGTGTTCTTTGTGCGAGAGCCGCATCCTGAATTCTCTACCTGGCCTCCACCCCACTGTGGAGAGATCCACAGGGAATGTCACATCTCATAACTGATGACACACATCCTCCCTTTTCTTTCTGTGAGAAAAATCCTCTTTTAAACAGAGTTTGAAAACCCACCCCACCCACCCACCCTGGGCATTCTCTGATCTCTGATCTCAGTGGTTCCTGATCTGGCTGAGCAACAGGATTGCTGGCGGGGCTTAGAAAATACTCAGGCCACTCCCCAGAACCCTTGTCTCAGAGTTTTATGCACAAGACCAAGGATTCGTTTATATAACACGCCCTAGAGGTGAGGCTGATGCTCAGACATGTGGCATCCTGGTGTTCTTGCTACTCCAAGTGTGATCTGGAGACCAGCAACATGAGCTCCAGCCTTGTTATAAATCCAGAATCTCTTGCTCGACTCCAGACTTCCTGGATCTCAGCACCACGTCTGGGTGATCCCTGTGCACTCGGGAGTTCCTTGTCTAAGCGTCCTCTAGACTTGGGGTCAGAACTGTGGAGTCTGCTCTGGGTGTGGTCTGATCACATCCCTTACAACTGGAGGTCCAGGGTTCAGTCCTTGCCCTCATTCTTTTCCACAGTCAATCACTCCCTTGGTGCCTTCATCCATGCTTGAGGTTTTAAGTATCATTTATATGGTATGAGCTCCTAAATCTATTTCTCCTGCCCAGTCTATTTCTCCTTTCCTCTAAAGTCTGGAGTTGTCTGTCCAAATTCCACCCCAGCTCCCTCACCTGCATTCCTAGTAGACATCTCCACTGAGTGCCTGTGATGCCCCCTCCTCAGTATGCTCCTGCCAGAGTCTCCCCATCTCCACTGACAGCAGCTCCACCCTTCCTTCTACTCACTCATTTTACAACTATGGGTGTCCTTGATTCGTCTTTCTCACACCACAGATACAATCTACTGGCAAATGCTGTGAGTTCATCTTCAAATGCATCCAGAATCCCCTCACGTCCCACTCTTTCCCCTGCTCACACCCCAGTCAAGGTAACTGACATCTCCAGCCTGGAATACTGCACTCGCTTCCTACTGTTTTCCCCTCTGTCTCCTTCGTCCCTCACCTCTCAATTCTGTTCTCAGCACAGCAGTCAGAGATCCTTTTAAAAGAGAAGTTATATCATGGCCCTCTTCTGCTCAAAACTGTCCTCTGACTCTTCATCCCACTCAGAGCAAAGATCAAATCCGACCCCATTTCCCTCAAGCCCACCTGCTCTGGCCACACCTCTGACCTCACCTCAGTTTCTCTCTGTCCAGCCCTCCTGGCCTCCTTGCTCTTCTGGGAACACAGACACCTTCCTGCCATAGTGCATTTGGACTGGGGGATCCTCTGTCTGGAAAGAACTTCCCCAGACATCCTCACGTCCCTCAAATCCTTCCTCAGAAGTCACCTTTGCAACAAGGCACACACTGACTACCCAGCACAACAGCCACATTCTCTGTCCCCACTGCCCACATCCTGGATTACCTGCCTCACAGCACTTACCACCTTGTAGCAGTTTCCTGCCTTACTCTGGTTATAGCGTATCTAACTTCTGCCTCTTTCCACTGGAACATATGCTACAAAAGGCCAGAGATTTTTCTGATTTTATTTAAATGGTGTTACCCAGATGCAGAACCATTCTGTCCTATGGTCAATGACAAAGGTCAGTTGAATGAATGATCACTGTAGAGCACCTCCCTATTCTAAAGGCAGCATCTTTATTAACATAGCCTTAGGCCAAATGCTGTTTTGTGGCAGGTACAGCACAAGGTCCCCTCACACTGAGATAGAGGCCGCCTATGTTTTTCTCAGCAGTGCTGCTTGTGTGCCCTCCCTCCCCCATCCCTCTTACTACAGCAACGCCCCCCGTGCCCTCTACCCCAGCACACTGCAGCACACAACCAGGTTCTCTCTTCAGGAAAGAACAGTCCTTGAAGATAGGTCCAATTTCACAGACATAAGTCTAAATTAGACTCTGCTTTATGGATTCATGAGTTGGGATTGGATTCAGCGCCAAGATCACTAGAACCAAGGCAGGGAGAAAGGGCAGGAAACCAGAGCAGAACAGAAGCTCTAGAAGCAGGGCAGGAGGTGAATGACTCTGAAAATTTGTCTCAGAATGCACAGAGACCCCGTGTGCAGGGGAAGCCCTGGGCAATGTCTGAGCCTCTGTGGTCACAGCTCCCGCTGGACAAGTTTCCACTGAAGGGACAAGGACGATGGGGCAGTGAAGGTGACCCAGCTGAGGACTGACCAAATAAAGCCCATGAAGAACTGAACAGCAACTAGGCACAGGCCCAGTCCACATTCGGCTCCTCATAGCCTTCTCCACCCCCACCTGCAACAGACTCAGCACAGCGAACATGTGGATTCTGGAAGGTTCTCAGGTCTTTATTTGCTCTCTCAAATTCTAGGAATTGACTTATTTAATTAATCCATCAACCTCTCATAGCAGATATTTGAGAAAACAAATTTATATTAGATTCTTATTTTCAGTAGGGAAGTAAGAAGGTGCAGCTCAGTGCACATAAAGTTGAGACTGAGATGGAGACATCCAGCCCCACCTCTCTGGAACAGGAAAGATGACTCGGGGAGAAACACAGGTCAGCGTGGGAACAGGGGTCACGGTGGACATGGGGGTGGACTGTCCCTCCACCTCCTCACATTATGCTAACAGGGACACAGACACATTCAGATGCCTTTGCAGAAAGAGATGCCAGAGTCTCTTCAAAAGGGAGGCGTGAAGAAATCCTGCTTCTCAGTTCCACACAAGACAGTTGTCTCAGGCTACAGAAAACAAGTCATGAACAAAAAAATTCAAGTCAGTCATGGTAAGTGATGACACTCTTAACAGCCCACCACACACTCGAAACGTTACAATCAAAGAATCTCCATTACCCAGGCCTTTCCCCTCTGCCCCCCCGTCCCCCACTCTAGACCCCAAGAATCTCACCCTTTAAAGCCGTGAGAGACACATCAGATCCCTGGGAACTGTTGCTGGCTGGGGTAGAACAAAAACAGGAGCTGGTCAGAGCCCGCAGGTGACATGGGACAAGAGGAATTATAGGGTTGGTGAGCTCCTCCACACTCCCACCCCCACCACTTACACGTAGCCTGAGAGTAGCTCCCTCCTTTTCCACCTGTGGGAAGAAAATATCCTGTGAGGAGGCTGGGAGGAAGCAGGGCCATAAGATCTTAGAGGAACCTCCTAGTCTTGGACCCTAGAGAAATTTCCAGAACTATGACTACAGACCCAGGGCAGGATCAGGGAACAGGAGGAAAGCAGCTGTGTGTCCTGGACAAACTGCCCTCCCAAGGTCTGTCCTTAGCAGGGACCTTCCCCTGACTCGTGAATGCTGGAATCAGGACCCAGTACCATAATCATCAAGGTGATACATCTGTCCTTCATTGTCACATTGCTACACAAAAGAGTAAGTCCTGGCACACAGGGTCCCAGGCTGGGTTAGACCCTGTGTGGATGCTGCTTCCCAGGAATGAGTCAGGGAACACTTCTACCTGGGGCTTGAAACCCCCAGAGGGACAAGAAAACCCAGACCCCACCCCACACCCCTTCCCTACCTGAGTTCTTCCTCCCCCACATCACAGCAGCGACCACAGCTCCGGTGACCATAACTGCTAGGACAGCCAGGCCAGCAACAATGCCCACGATGGGGATGGTGGACTGGGAAGATGGCTCTGGGAAAGGATGGGAAGGTGAGGGGCCCTGACCCTGATCCAGAAGGGCTCCTGCTTTCCCTGAGAAGAGACATGACCCCTCATCCCCCTCCTTACCCCATCTCAGGGTGAGGGGCTCCGGTAGCCCCTCATGCTGCACATGGCACGTGTATCTCTGCTCTTCTCCAGAAGGCACCACCACAGCTCCCCACTTCTGGAAGGTTCCATCTCCTCCTGGCCTGGTCTCCACAAGCTCAGTGTCCTGAGTTTGGTCCTCCCCATCCCGCTGCCAGGTCAGTGTGATCTCCGCAGGGTAGAAGCCCAGGGCCCAGCACCTCAGGGTGGCCTCATGGTTAGAGACGGGATGGTGGGTCACGTGTGTCTTTGGGGGATCTGATGGAAAGAGTCAGAAAATTCAGGCGCTTTGCATCTCTCATGGGACACCCCAGCAGCACCCATGTGACCACCCTGAGAATGAACAGGACAGCTGGGGTGGGGGAGGGAGCATAGAACCCAGACACCAGCCTGGACACAGGCATCTGGGATAATCTCTTATTCCTTGGAGAGTTCTAGTCTCTGAGGGAGGAACAGGGACTTCTGGTCCTGACCTGAGTGGAGGCCAAGGGACTCAGAAAAGCTGGAATCAGACCTTCAAACGCATTTAGTGTGAGGCAGAGAACAAGGCCTTAGAGGAAAATTCACGGTGCCCAAGGCTGCTGCAGGGGTCAAAGGGGACTGTCTTCCCCTCTATGTCCTCAGAGACGTCATCCCTTAATTGTCCTAGAGAGCAGAGGGGGCCCTCAGAGGAAATCAGGAAAACTCATGCCATTCTCCATTCAAGGGAGGGGACATTCTAGCGCTGCTCCCATTTTCCTCCCCTCCTCATGGGAGGCCATCCCGGGCGATCTAGAGGTGATGAGGAAGGGTCCCCACTGCCCCTGGTACTTGCGCGCTGCAGCGTCTCCTTCCCGTTCTCCAGGTATCTGCGAAGCGACTCCACGCACTCGCCCTCCAGGTAGGCTCTCCACTGCTCTGCCTCATCGGCCGCTTCTCACTTCCGCTGGGTGTTCTGAGCCGCCATGTCCGCGGCGGTCCAGGAGCGCAGGTCCCCGTTCAGGGCGATGTAATCTTTGCCGTCGTAGGCGTCCTGGTAATACCCGCGGAGGAGGCGTCCGTCGGGTCCCAGGTCGCAGCCATACATCGTCTGGATGGTGTGAGACCCTGGCCCCGCCCCCGCGGTCAGCCCCGCCCACCGAGCCCCGCCCCGCCCCGACCAACCCGCGAGGATTTTTGTCCTCAAGTGAAAATGTAACCGGGTAAAGGTGCCTGGGGCTCTCCCCGGTCGAGGGTCTGGGCGGGTCCCGCGGCCTCGGGGCGGATCTCGGACCCGGAGACTCGGGGAGACCCGGGTCGTCGGTGGGGGATGGGGAGGGGTCGTGACCTGCGCCCCTGGCCGGGACCACTCACCGGCCTCGCTCTGGTTGTAGTAGCCGCGCAGGATCCCCAGGTCCGCTCGGTCAGTCTGTGCGTTGGCCTTGGCGATCCGTGTCTGCTCTTCCCAATACTCCGGCCCCTCCTGCTCCATCCACGGCGCCCGAGGCTCCTCTCTCGGACTCTCGGCGTCGCTGTCGAACCGCACGAACTGCGTGTCGTCCACGTAGCCCACGGAGATGAAGCGGGGCTCCCCGCGGCCGGGCCGGGACACGGTGGTGTAGAAATACCTCAAGGAGTGCGAGCCTGGGGGCGAGGAGAGGCTGAGACCCGCCCGACCCTCCTCCCGGCGCGGCTCCCCGGGTCCTGCGCCCCCGTCTGCGGTCTCCTCGCTCCTCCCCGCAGAGGCCGTTTCCCTCCCGACCCCGCACTCACCGGCCCAGGTCTTGGTCAGGGCCAGGATCCCCGAGAGCAGCAGGAGGAGGGTTCGGAGCGCCACGACCCGCATCTCGGCGTCTGAGGAGACTCTGATCCCGGGTGGGTGCGTGAGGATTTTACAACTGAGACCGCGGCGACGCTGATTGGCTTCTCTAAACATCCGACACCCAATGAGACTGGGAACTGGGACGCGTCACGAGTATCCTGGAGTAAGGACCCGACACTGTTGGGAGAAGAAGTGAAACTAGGGGAGTGGGGAATCCCCAACTCTGCGCCTCCCCAATGCAGACAAGGCTCTCGGAGCCTGAGACCCTGAGAGCCACGCCCAAGACCTGGGACTTCGTCCTGATCCCTCTTCTCCTACACCAAGCCTCTTTGTCACACTGTCTGCCTGAGTCCTGGACAAGGATCTGTCTGTGGAAACCAGGGAGAGACCCCCCAGGCCGCGCCCAGCCCCTTCCCCTTCACTGCTCGTCCTGGAATCCCCGACCCTGAACTGGACCCCCTGCCTCCCACTCCTACCTCTCCGCTTGGACCTTTGTACAGAGAAACTCACCACGGGGAACTTGATGCCAGAGAGTGAGCTCGCCCTGGGAATGGAGGTGGAGAGACAGGGGTTTTCTCTCTAAACCTGGTGAAGTTTTGTCTGAAGGCACCACGTAGAGATTCTCATAGAGACGAAGTTTCCTTTTTGTTTATTAATACAGTAGGTAGCACAATATTGGTAATCCCTGAATGATTAGAATTCCAATTTGTAAAAGACCTGTGTCAAAACAGCATTACAAAGCTCCTAAGTTTTACTTTCCCAGATTATGGATCTGTGACTGTGGGTTGTTGCATTTAAAATTACGTTCATTCCCTAGCCCGAGTTTCCCTGTGTGAGTCCAGAACATCTCCTGAACACAAAGAAGCAGGGTTTGTTACTGTCTATTGCAACCGGGAGCCTGTAGTCATCACCTCAAAGTGCGAGTGCTCCATGCAGACCCAATGCTCTTCACCGACGCTCAAGCACTGCCTGTTTTCCTGAACTCTGTACATCTAAGCAGTGTGCATATTTTATCTGGACACTTGGCATTTTTGTAACTCTTTTTTTTTTTTTTTTATCATAAGGAGCCAACTAGTTTTTAGGAAGTCCAACAAAATGTATTGAATACCGAATGCAAAGAACCCCCTGCTAGGCTCTTCCACTGCTTTAGAATTCTTTCCTCTGCTCCTTTTCCTCACCTCCTGCTTCTCCAGCCCTTCTCTCTGCCCCTCTCATCCCTCACACCCCCCCTTCCCTTAGTCCCCGCTACCCTGCCACTCCTGAATTGTGGCACTAACACTGTCCCTCACCTCCTGCCCATGTCTGTTCTCCCCACAGTGCTCAGCGGTCCTGCTAATGTGAGCAAGGTCCTGTCCTTTCTTCACTTAACAATGGTTGGATTTTGGTCTACCATTTTGCTATATGCTTTCAAATTGTCTCGTATCTTTTTTTTTCTGTTCCTCCTTTGCTACTTTCTTATGTGTCAAATAAACAGTTTTTAGTTTATGGTTTTAATTCTCCTAGTGGCTTTTGGCTATATTTCTTTACACTAGCTTTTTATTGTTGTAAGAATGGAAACCCGATTCCTTGACTTTTCACAGTGAAGTTCAGATTCTATTAAACTACATCGGGCAAAATAAAGGATACTTGTAACAGTGTAGTTTCATTTAACCTACATTATGCTATTATTGTTTTATATATTACATCAATCTAATTATAAACTCAATGATACAGTGTAATACTTTTTGTTTTAGACAAGCAGCCATATGTCTTCAGGAAATTAAGAAAATGAGTGTGAATGTGACATGTGTATGTGCATCCTTCCTGTTGTTAATTGTTCCTTTCTGTGTATCTGGGTCACCATCTAGTATCACTTCCCTTCAGCCTGAAGAACTTCCTTTCAAATTACATGTAGTACAGGACTCCTAGGAAATGAATTTTATGGTTTTGATAATCTAAAAATGTCTTCATTTTTGCCTCCCTCCCCCCCCTTTTTTTTTTTGCTTATTAGGGCATTTATGTGTAATAAAATTCACCAGTTTTAGCTGCGCTTTTTGGTGAATTTTGGTAATTATTTATAGTTGTGTAACTACCACACTGCTCAGTAGAGAAACACCGAATGCAGAGAACCCCCTGCTAGGCTCCTCCACTGCTTTGGAGTCCTTTCCCCTGCTCCTTGTCCTCACCTCCTGCTTCCCCAGCCCTTCCCTCTGCCCTCATCCCTCACACCCTCTGAGAATGAGATGGGTTAGGCAGGAAGGGTTTTTGTTTGTTTGTTTGTTTTCTATGAATGAATGTAACTTTTTATTAAGATAGAGTTGTTTTATTAAAGAGATAGATGAAAATGGTTAAGTAAAATCAAATGGTTCTAAAAGTCTTACAGTGAAAGCACCAGTCCTGCCATTTGTTCTTTCCAGAGACAAGCACTTTTCATTCTCAGTTTTTCCTTCTGGTAGTTGCCTTCATGGGTTTTTCCAAATTATTATTTTTTCAGTTTTTCAAGTGGGTGCATATATTAATACATGTAATTTTTAAAAGCCTCTTCAGCTTATAATACATTCTAACAGTTCCCTGCCCCGTCACTCCTAATCTTTCAAAGCAATGACTTTTTACTCTTTTAGCAATGTCTTCTTTCTCCTCACATAACTACTTAGTCATTTCTTGATTATTTTATACATTTTATAGTGATTTCTTGAATGACAGATGAGGATTTAGCTCTTACACCATCACTATCTTTACTTTTCCTCCCATATTGTCCCAAAGTAGTTACCACAGTTAGGAGCTAAGCAGTCACCACATCATTATGACTATGTACATATTGCTCATTGTTGAGAAAAACAGAGTATTGTGCTCTCACTTCCTATCCTGTACTTCCTTCTGCCCTAGAATTAATGATTTCCTAACACCTTTCCCCTTGTTTTTTTAACTTTTGCTTTATCTTCAATGAACTTCTTTCCAAATGCCCCAAATCTGGCAATAACCTATTATTATTTTTAAGAGAAGGGAATCTCACTATGGTGGCCAGGCTGGTCTGGAACTCTTGGACTCAAGCGAACCTCTTACTTTTAGGCTCCTGAGTAGCTGGGACTGCAGACATGAGCCATTCTACTCAGCTAACCTATTAATACTTTTACTTTTACTGTGTGGTTTTTTTTTTTTTTTTTTTTTTCTCGTTTGTTTGTTTTTTGTTTTTAAGCCAGCTCCATAGCTGGAATATGTCCTGTGTTGGATCCTATTTGCTGGATCCATGTCATTCTCTGGTTTGTCTCCTCCTTCATTTTGTGGGAGTATTTTTTCCAATAGCTTCCCAAGAAAGGGTCCATGGAGGTAACCCCTGATTCTTTGCTTGTCAAAAAATGTATTATTTTACTTTCACCCTTGATTATTTGGCTGAATATAGATTTATCCATTGAAAATCACTTTCTTTCTAGAATTCTGAAGTCATGCTTGCATTGTTTTCAGCTTCTTTTTCGAGGCAGGGTCTCTTCTGTCACCCAGGCTGGAGTGCAGTGGCGCAATCACAATTCACTGCAGGCATGACCACGCGGGCTCAATTCATCCACCTCAGCCCCTGAACAGATGGGACTACAGGTGGGTGCCACAGTGCCCAGCTAACTTTTGTATTTTGTGTAGAGATGGGGTTTCACCATGTTGCCCAAACTGGTCTCAAGGGATCTGCCTGTCTCTGCCTCCCAAAATGCTGAGCTAATGTGTTACAGGTGTGAGCCACTGTGCCTGGCCAGTTTTTCTTTTATTCTCTCTCTTCTTCCTTCATTTCTCGAAGGCATCTCAAACTCAATAGGCCCAAAACCAAAGTCAAACTCCATCAGAATATCCTGCTACTTCCAACCTTAAAATATATCTTAAATCACAGTTTCTTATTACATGCAATCTTCTGGTTCAAACTACCATCATCCCTCACTTAAACTTAGAATTGGTTTTCCTGCTTCTGTATTTTTTTAAATCATAAAATATTTCAAATAAACCATGTGTGGCTTTATACTTTTTGCTACACAAAAAGAATAAAGATCTGCCAGGTGCTGTGGCTCACGCCTGTAATCCCAGCACTTTGGGAGGTCGAGGTGGGCGTATCACTTGAGGTCAGGAGTTCGAGAGCAGCCCTGACCAAACATGGTGAAACTTCATCTCCACCAAAAACACAAAATTAGCTGGGTGTCATGGTGTGCGCCTGTAGTCCCAGCTACTTGGGAGCCTGAGGCAGGAGAATCGCTTGAACCTGGGAAGTCAGAGGTTGCAGTGAGCTGAGGTCACGCCATTGCACTCCATCTGGGTAACAAGAGTGAAACTCTGCCAAAAAAAAAAAAAAAAGATATGGAGGTTATATATTTAAACAAGGAATTGCTTTAAGTGTTGGCATCCACTGTTCTTGTGCATGCCAGCAGCTTCTTACTGCAAACACCTGGGACTTGCTATAGGGCAGCTGGAGTACCTTCCACCCACACACAGGACAGGGAGCTGACAACCAAGGAGTGGAGGATCAATACTCCAGCTTTCTCCCCTCCGTTTCCCTGTATCTCAGCAGTATGGAGCTTGTTACCAGTGAGAACCTGCTCACTGACTTTACACTGGTTTTCTTGCGTTCTCAGTTCCATTTCTCCATACCTCAATTGATGCTTTCTGGTAAGACCTAGCAAATAAACTGCTTTCACTGAAATTTCAGTCTTGGAACCTTCTCTGGGTTCCCCAAAAGACCGAAATATATTAATTTTCCCATCACTGGACTTCCAGGTTGCTTTCAATTTTTCACTGTTACAAACAGGGCTGCAACATTTGTCTACAAACCTCTAGATATACACGTAGGAAGATTTCAGTATTTCCCACTAGTGAAACTGCTCAGTTGGAAGGTATGTGCATCTTCATCTTTAATAAATACTACCGACATTTGAAAAGCCCGACAATGTCAAGGACTGGCCAGAGTGCCACATGCGATGGGTATGGAATGGCAGCTCACTGTAGCAGGCGTGGGGACTCAGTTAGGGTCTTGGAGAGGCACTTAGTTATAGCAAGAATGTTTCATAAATGGTATCTGATATATTCAAGATTAGTGCGGGATAAAAACACGTTGCTTAGAAATAATTATACACATATCCAAAGTCAACAAAAGTCTGTTTCTTCTCATGTGAAAATACATAATTTTTTTCAGAGGGAGGGGAAACAAAATAAACCAGAAAATCCCTTCATATTAATCATTCTTCTCATATAGTTCAAATTTGAACTTAATGTCTTTCTCCTCCTGGACATCAGAGAGAACACCTGGGTATTCTGGCAGAAGTTTATATTTTTCCAAATCAATTTCTGGAAAAAACGTGTCACTTTCGTCACTTTCAAAGTCCCGCATGATCCTTGTCACAAATAGTTTAAGGTGGCCTGGGTGATTCATGGCTTCCTTATAAACAGAACTGCCACCAACTGTCCAAATAAATAATCTCTACTTTATTTGCTGATTCTGGTTGTTCAGTAAGTTTTAAGATATCATCCAGACTTCTGGCAAGAGAATGAGCTCCTTGTGGAGGTTCCTTGAGTTCTCTGCTGAGAACTAAATTAATTCTATCCTTTAAAGATCGATTCTTCTCAGGAATGGGAGAACCAGATCTTCCTACACGTAACACCAGATTCTCTTTACCTTGTAGTGAAGAGTTTGTGTCATTCTCTGGAAATACCTAAATTCATTCCTGAGCGGTAGCCAGGGCAGGTGCCCGTTCTTGCAAATGCCCATGTTCTGGGACACAGCGACGATGCAGTTTAGCAAACGAACCATGACAGCAGCGGTGAGCACCTCCGAGCCCGATCGCTACACCAGAACGCGTGGCCAAGATTGGCCGGAAGGTTTTTACTTTGAACCTGGAGGATGAGCAATGACATCCCTCTCTCCAACTTAAAGCTCTTCCTGAACATTCACCCCCTGGAGAGCAGGGGCAGCGAGCAGCAGCGCCCCCCTGATGGTCCATGCGTTTCCTTTTGCAGATCACTCACAGCCCTGAGACCCTCCTCTCCTTTCCATGCACCTGGGATTTCTTCACTGGACACCAGGCTGAGTCAAGTTTCTTGTAAAGCAAAAGAAGCGCACAGGGCTTGCTCATGGAGTCCGTGCACTAAGTGGCCGTGGTGGCTGCAATGGACACTGCATGGGCACAGCAATTGAGTCGCCACTCATCAAGGCTGACCTGGCAGCTGCCACTGCTAAGGGCCCAGCCAACCAAAAGCAGCTGTTTTTTTTGGATGGAGAAATAAAACAGGGAATGGTGATTAAGAATAAAATAACATTATGATAGATAAATATGCCACTAAAGATATAGTAGCAGTTTAAATAATTTTGAGACTATGAATAAGATTATGTCAATGGAGAGAACTTATTACAAGTAGAGAAAGCTGGAGTATTTATCCTCCACTCCTTGGTTGTCAGCTCCCTGTCCTGTGTGTGGGTGGAACGTACTCCAGTTGCTCTATAGCAAAAGATGGTGGGGGGAGGAATGGTGTCATCTCCACCTTTGGCGAGATCCGTGTCACCGTGTTCAGGGGAAGGGCCATGAACTCCCCATGCAGAGTGGAGGCTGCGGCTGTGAAGGTGCCTGTGGGAGAGGTAAGGAGCCGCTCCCTCTACACTGATGGCCAAGAGCCTGCAGACGGCGGGGAAGGCTTCCCCTCAGCTGTGTCCTATCAGGTTTTTCCAAGAGTCAAGGAGTAGACCTGCATATTGCCTCTGCTGATGAGAGCTGCACGCACACCTAGAAGTGAGGTCACCCCTGCTGGGGGTCCTGGGGCTGCTGGTTGTTCTGGGTGCTCAGGGGGAAGATGGGGAGGGGGCTTTGTGCAAAACAGTAACCATACTCTATAAATTATTTTTTCCTTAACCTTTGTGTCATAAAATAAAATGTAGGACTCCAGAAGGAAAAAGAAATGGTCTAAAATTTGTGTCCTTGAATAAAAAGTGAACACCCATTAACCACCAGGAATAGACGTTTGTGGAGCAAACCAGAAGCCCCATCATTTGCCCCAGCTCAGCAGTAAACTCTTTCCTCCCCCAAATGAAAATACATCCTGACTTTCACATCATCACTTCTTCGTTCTATTTTATATTTTTATCATCCAAAATTATAATTTAGTTTTACCTCTAGAAATACTCTTTTGTTCTCTTTTATTCTATAGATTCTTTCTTGAAATTTATATTCTGTGGTAGAGCTTCCCATAGTGTGCAGTTGCTCCCCAAGCCATTGTTTAATATGTGTTTTTATTATCTGTATTGCCTCTAAATTGGTTCAGGCTTGGTTTCTTTGTCACTTGTACTTGTTTGATGGTGCTGTATTGTGTTCTTCCATCGAGAGGAAGAACCTGACATTAGTTTTTTGTTTTATTGTGTTGTTAATTGCCATTGCTGTTCAATGGTTAAATTCATTAACTCATGATGGTTTGCAAAAGAGTTATTATAGTCTCGGTCTCTCATTCCTTCCTTATTTATTATCCGAATAATTTCTAAGTAAGAGATTCACGCTCCTCCACTGTTTGTTTACTACTAGAAATTTGTTAACGAGAGACTAAGCCAAGCATCTACTCACCTATGACCCAGCAATAGCACTCTTAGTTATCAACCTTCCTGCCCCCAACGACCTTAAACCCTGCCTCGCTGCTGCCCAACCCGGACCTGGACATGCCGCTCCATGATTGCACCGAGATACTAGCTCAGGTGCACGGAGTTCGAGAGGACCTGCAGGACCGCCCACTCCCTGACGCTAACCTCGTCTGGTTCACTGATGGGAGCAGCTTCATGCATCAAGGCCAGAGGTACGCTGGAGCAGCAGTGACTTCAGAGACTGAGGTAATCTGGGTGGAACCCCTGCCCCCGGGGACATCGGCCCAGAAGGCCGAACTGATAGCGCTCACCCAAGCTCTTACCTTAGGGGCAGGGAAGAAGCTGACAGTATATACAGATAGCCGATATGCTTTTGCTACGGTGCGCATACATGGGGCCATTTACAGGGAGCGAGGGTTACTAACGGCTGAAGGAAAAAAAAAAAAACAAACAACAAGCAAGAGATCCTAGCCCTGTTAACAGCGCTATGGAAGCCAGAAAAGTTAGCCATTGTGCATTGCCCAGGGCATCAGAAACCAACCACTCCAACTGCTCAAGGCAACTTTCTGGCAGACCAAACTGCAAGAAATGTGGCAAAGGCTCCCAGCCAACTCCTTGCACTCCAGCTCCCTGACCCGGGCCCCCGGGACTTGCCATATTTCCCTGATTATTCAGAACAAGATCTCCAGTGGATTGACAAGCTTCCCCTGAAACAGATCCAGAATGGGTGGTGGACTGATACTAATGACCAAACCATCCTGCCAGAAAAATTAGGACAATAAGTGTTAGAACACATCCACTGAACCACCCACCTGGGTGCTCGGCAGATGATAGACCTGATCAGACGCTCTCTAAGCTCAAATTCAGACATACAGCCGAGACGGCCAGCAGCATCGTGACAAGTTGCAAAGTCTGCCAGCTTAACAACGCCTACCCCCAATCCCAGGCTGCAGTGGGAACAAGGCTTAGAGGATTTTACTGAAATAAAGCCAGGAAAGTACGGGTATCAGTACTTACTTGTTTTTGTAGATACTTTTTCAGGGTGGACTGGAGCATTTCCAACCAAAAGAGAAACTGCTCAGGTTGTAGCAAAGAAAATTCTGGAAGATATCTTCCCCAGGTATGGCTTCCCCGTCCAGATAGGGTCAAATAATAGGCTGGCCTTCGTCACTAAGGTAAGTCAGGATTTGGCTTCCATCCTTGGGGCAAATTGGAAACTACATTGCGCTTACAGGCCCCAGAGTTCAGGACAGGTAGAGAGGATGAATCGGACCTTAAAAGAGACCTTAACTAAATTGACTATGGAGACTGGCGCTAATTGGGTGGTCCTTCTCCCCTACGCTCTGTTCCGGGCCCGTAATACCCCTTACAGACTGGGCCTTACCCCTTGCGAAATCATGTATGGCAGACCTCCACCCCTGGTTCCTAGCTTAAAAGATGATCTGCTTAAGTCTGAAACAGAAAATGTCTCTGAATTCTTATTTTCCCTACAAGCCTTACAGAAAATTCACCAAGAAATCTGGCCCAAGCTGAAGGAGCTATATGAGACCGGTCCCCCACCGACACCCCATCCGTACCAGCCGGGAGACTGGGTCCTGGTTAAGCGACACCGACAAGAGACCCTAGAACCCAGGTGGAAGGGACCACTCCAGGTACTCCTGACCACACCCACCGCCCTGAAGGTAGAAGGCATCGCGTCGTGGATCACTACACCAGTGGACCCAACCTCCAACCTTCTGGGACCAATCACGGCAGCCGCTGAAGCACTGGCCATGTGGACTGTGGACAGAGCTAAGAACAACCCCTTAAAACTCACCCTGCGCCGGCAACATAGCTCACTGCAAACATGCAGTTAGGTAGTCTAGCCCTAACGTTAGCCGCCCTAGTGGCCGCTGGAGACAAGAAGGACTAGAGCTTGCTAACCTTACAGGACTTCACAGCCTGTCTGGCTGCTTTCTGTGTGCCACCCTAGGGCGTCCACCGCTAACTGCTGTCCCTTTACCATGGGGATCCTCTACCTCTGCCCAAGCTAACAACCTCCAAAACCTCTAACATGCCCCTATACCTAAACCCCAGTCAGGAGAAGTTTCCCTACTGTTTCTCAGGAACCAATTCCAGCCTCTGCAGCATCACGGCAGTGCCCCCTAATATCACCCTAAGGGCTCTGCCGGGCATATTCTTCTGGTGTAATGGGACATTATCTAAGAACCTACCTAGTCCCTCTGTTACCAACCTACTGTGTCTTCCTGTCACATTAGTTCCCCGGTTGACCCTACTAACTGCTGGCGAGTTCCTAGGGTACACTGGTAACTGGACTAGTACTGCTATTCACCCAGTCCCTGGACCGAGACCTGCACGAGCCATATTTCTCCTCCTCATTGCAGGAATCTCCCTCACCACATCCCTCATTGCGGCCGGGATGGCGGGGGGAGCCTTAGGTCACACCCTCATAGAAAGTAACAAGCTGTACCAACAATTTGCTGTTGCTATGGAGGAGTCAGCTGAGTCCCTTGCCTCCCTCCAGCGGCAGCTCACGTCCCTAGCACAGGTAACCTTGCAGAACCGGAGGGCCTTAGACCTACTCACTGCTGAAAAAGGGGGTACGTGTATGTTTCTAAAGGAAGACTGTTGTTTCTACATAAATGAATCAGGACTTGTGGAGGACCGGGTCCAACAGTTATGCAAGTTAAGCACAGAAGTAAGAACACGGCAGTTTGCTTCAGCTGCAGACCAATGGTGGAACTCATCTATGTTTTCTCTGTTAGCCCCCTTCCTTGGACCCCTGCTGACTCTACTATTTCTGCTTACCTTAGGACCTTGTGTTGTTAACAGAATTTTGCGGTTCATTACAGAAAGGTTTGACACTGTACAACTCATGGTCCTCAGAGCCCAATACCAACCTGTAAACGCTGAAACAGAATCAGACTTATAAGACCCAAGATTGGCTCTAGAGATACCTGAAAAGAAGGGGGGAATGAAAGGAGCCGGGCACGTTCCTCAGCCCCGGGCTCAAAACAAACAAGCCCAGTACAAACACATCCCATCCTCCCATCCCACCACATATCGCCATATATCTCTCAAACTTCCTGAGCCCAGTACAAACACCACCTGGAAAGTCTCCGATAAGGAGACAGCCGTTCAAAGTTTTACTGAAATCACGGGAACCAAAAGAATTCCTTTGTTCCCCTGTAACTTCCGGGGCTATAAAAAGCAAACACTCGCATTGTTCGGGGCCCTCTTGTATGCTGTGGAATGGAGGGACCAGGTTCGAACTTGTAGTAAAGATCCTTGCTGCCTGGCTTTGACTCTGGACTCTGGTGGTCTTCTTTGGGGAACAAACGGTCTGGGCATAACACTTGTGGTGATTGCCAGAGTCCATGAAATAAGTAGACACTGGGGCCTTAGCAATGCAGAGATAGGTGGAATCAAGACATATTCCTCTTGCATTCCACACATCACAGGCACAAAATACACATAAGAAGTGCTTTCTTTAACAAAAAAAAAAAAAGAGAGAGAGAGAGAGATAGCATATGGCTATGGGGCAGATTCTTTTATGAGAAGACCTTGAAACTACATAGCTGGCAAGTTAGACTGATACCATTATCCCCAGGAAGTAGCAAATGGGTCTTGACAAGGAACAGATCCTCACCCTGGAGTGGGCTTTGTTCAGCTGGTGGTAGGTGTGTCACCAAACTAAACTGGGGGTCCACTCACCTGGGGCAGTAAAAGCAAATATCCACACTGAGATTGTAGTGGGAGAAAGGAGGGCATTTATGTGCAGGGCGCCAAACAAGGAGAATCGGGCAAACTCACGCTTAAGTCCCAACCTTTTGATGGCTCACAAAACAAGGATTTTCAAAGGCGGGGGCAATTTCAGGAAAGCAGAGTTACAGGCAACATCATAAATCAATGCATAGAAGTGATAACACTGCTTCGGCCTTAAAAGGTGGAAAATCCTGATGAGGGAGCTCACAGGTCTTAGGTAGATTTAAAGATTCTCTGATTTGTGATAGATAAGGAAGTAAAGCTTCCTTACACAGCTAGGGGAGTAGAGAGGAATATTCAGGTCTGGCCTGTGGCCTTGACTCTCTCCAGTCCCCTCAGGAAGAAATTTAGAACAAAGAACGGAGGTCAGAGTTCAGTCCTCAGTTTCCCCTTTATAAGGTCTCCCTGTCAGTGGATCTATTAGGTGGGAATCTATGTTTCTGAAAAACAACTCAGGGACATATGTTAAGATGTTTTTAGTTTCTGTAGAGAATCAAACATCCTGTGACTCTAACTTCCCTTGGCTATTTTTTTTAAGCTATCATTACCTTCTTGTTTATAAGGTCACTCACTTGCTTTTTAGGGCTGGCCAGGTGCCTGGAATTTCTCTTGAAGGAACTGAAGGCTTTTCTTTATTTCCAGGTTGGGAGGCCCTGGCAGGCTTCTAAGAGAGGTTCCTCCTTTATCTCAGATGCAAATGCTCGGAGTGCTACAAAGAACTTGAATGGGAGGTACTGCAACCATGTGGACCACTGAGTCACATTTCTTTACACCAGAAAATGCACCTGCTCAAAATGTCCAACAATGGTCAGAGAGACATCCTCCTCAAAGGAAGAGTTCCATAGAAAATATTAAAAATAGCCAGTTGAAACATTGGGTGTATAAAGCAAGAGTGGGGGGAAACAAGCACGAAGGGTGGGCTTATACACCTTCATGAGTGTGCTCACACTTGACATGAGAGTATCCTCTCTTTTCCTGGTGAATAGGGGGAGGTGCTGGTGTGATCTACATATATTCCTTCACATGGTGGGAGGACACCTGGAATAATGACTGTAATTCACCTCAACTTGCTTTTCTCATCCTGATGCAGTGGTCCCAGGGACTAGGGATGCAAATAGAGTCAGAAACAGGAATTATTCCTAAGCAAGAAACTGTAAATATATTTTATGTCCTTTATGTAATAATTCCTAAGGGCCTGGAGAAGTAGGTTGTGCCTTCACTGCACCTGGCAAAGTTGGGGCTAACACTGAATGCAAGCTGTATTGCCTGGGGGTCAGATAGCCACCCAGTTCTCTACCTGCATAACCCTCCCGTCTATGAACTGAATGGATGATGCGAGCCAATTGCTAGAAACAGTATTGGTCCCTGCAGTCCAAGCCAGCACAGCAGCAGAGCCTAGTGTTCCTTCCACAATTGGTAAATGTTTAGTATAAATGAAGAGAAGGAGAAATAGTAGCTGAGGGTAAATGAATGAATAAATGGGTTATGTAGTGAGGAAAATCCATGTTACAAGAACTACTCAAAAGAGGTATAAGTAAGAGAGAGTATTGTCTCTTAGCTCGATTTCACCAGATGCCTGAATGGGGTGCAGCCATATGTTGCTGAGACTATATCCTATTTTTGGACTGTACTGTGATAATTGTTAATGACAAAGAGGATTCTGGTCATGTGCCAGGATCTTTTCACTGTTATGATTCTTCTGGCATAGGAGATCTGTGATTGGCCAGGCACAGTGGCTCACGCTTGTAATTCCGTCAGTTTGGGAGGCAATGGTAGGAACATCGTTTAAGGCTCAGGATTTGAGACCAGCCTCTGCAAAATATTGTGAGACCCATTCCTATAAAAAATTTAAAAATTAGTTGGGCATCGTGGTGTGCACCTGTCATGCTATCTACTCAGCAGGCCGAGGCAGAAGGATCACTTGAGTTCAGGAATTCGAGGTTAACTAGTGTGATCTATGGATTGTGCCACTGCATTCTACCCTGAGCAACAGAGCAAGAGATTAACTCTAAAATAAAATAATAAATATTATAAGAAGAGATAATGTGGTCAAAACCAGGGTGTGATCTGTGGTCCAATAAAAATATTTGGTCTTCGTCCCTGTTTCCTGACAACCATGTTCTAAAACATTTGCAATCTCCTCAGTGATAAACATGACTTCAATATGGCAATGAGATGACTGTGGGCGAGGGGCTCTAGATAGCATTCAGAATGGGGGGCCGGTTGCCCAGAAACACGAAGCAGCAATTAAAGGATTGGAACTTTTAAGCCCCATCCCTAAAGTCTGGGAAGGAAAGAGAGGCTCGAGGTTGAGTTCAGTCACACAATGGCCGGTGATTTAATTAATCTTGCCAAACAATGAAATTTACATAGGAAACTTCTAGAGATTGCGGGGTTTCCGAGCGCTTCCAGTTGGTGAGCACATCCGTGTGTCCACGTGCTGGAGGGTGGTGAACTCCATCTCCCATGGGAAACAGAGGCTCCTGTGCTCAGAACCCTTCCAGACCCTACCCTGTGCACCTCTTCATCTGGCTTGCTCATTTGTATCCTTTATATTTGCTATGGTTTGAATGTTTCCCCAAAAAAGCATCTGTTGGAAATATTTCATCCCAAATGCAACAATTTTTAAGAAATAGGACCTTGAGAGGTGATTTGGACCATCAGAGCTCTGCCTTCATTAATGGATTAAGGCTCATCATAAAAAGGACCTGAGGCTGTGAGTTTGACCTCCTTTTCCCCTACCTCTCATCCTCTCTTGCCTTTTGTATTTCTACCAGATAACAGTCCCTTGATCTGGGAATTTCCCATCCTCCACACCATGGAATGAAAGAAATTTTCTGTTTTGTTATAAAGTGACATCCAGTCTCAGGTGTTCTGCTATAGTGGCATAATTTAAACCAGGGGTCCCTAACCCCCGGGCTGCTGACTCGTACAGTTTCTGACCTGGTGGGAACCAGATCGCACAGCAGGAGGTGATCGATGGGCGAGAGAGCATGAGCATGACCACCCGAGTTCCGCCGCCTGTCAGATCAGGTGGCCGAATTAGATTCTCATAGGAAGCACGAACCCTATTTGTGAGCTCTTGCATGGGAAAGATCTAGGTTGCATGCTCCTTATGAAACACTAACGCGCTGCGTCATCTGAGGTTGCGAGCAGTTTCATCCAAAACCATTTCCCTCTGCCTTCATGCCACCTCCACTGGTCCATGGAAAAACTGTCCTTCCGTGAAAGCCGGTCCGGGTAGCCAAAATGGTGGGGGTTTAAAGCTATAAAAATAAAAAAACTTTTGCAATACTGAGTGTGAAAGGAAAGTAAAATTTCGGGACTCGTCCAAATTCCACTAAACCTAAAGGGAAAAAGTTAAGTTTTGGAGACTGAATGATGGAAAAAACTGCCATTTCTTTTGCTCCTAAACAAATAACATGCAAAGCACCAGAAGACCCCATATCTCCCAGGTGGCCTCCCTCACAAACTGCTCCACACAAGTTAGATTCCTTGTGGGCCCCAACATCTTTACTCTAAAATGGGAGTTTTCTTGAATGTCCCCCTGAACAGTGTAAATTAACAGCTTGTCTTACACAGGTACAGGACAAAGACAAGACCTAGACCATCATCCCTTCACCACCTCACACGGTTACTTTTCTACCCAACGTTTACTTTATTTTATGTATAATGCAGATGTAACTTGCAGCAACGAGATGAATGCATTGTTGTGACAGTTTTTTTCCTCCCCTGGACTGCTCTTTTCCCACTATGAATATTGCGTCCTCACGAAACCTGTTAGGAAAAAGCATGGGTCAACAGATGCCTTACAATGATTTGTGTCTCTGTTTCCAAGGTGCATCTTCAGCTCGCAAAATAAACTTCTAAACTGAAAGAGAACCTGTATCAGACGTTTTTTGGTTAACATGACTATAGTGAACTTCCTGAGTTCTTTGAATTAATTTAGGATTTCTCAAATCATGGGAGGTGAGTGAAACCCCTGCCTTTGTAGCCGCTTGATAGACAGAAGTGCAGTTGTAACCTGGGATACCGATACTTGGGAATCTTAAATCTGAAGTGGGACAGTCTTGTGGGACTGAGCCAACTTAAACCTGTGGAGCCTGAGGTGAACTCCAGGTAGTTAGTGTCAGAATTGAGTTGAATTGTAGGACTCCCAGCTGCTGTCGGAGAATCAGAAAGTTATTGGTTGGAGGAAAACCCCATCACCATCCCACAGAGAGAAACTTAGAGTAAGAGTAAGCAAGTCACACCTCTATCTTTTTGGTCCCAGAGGAAAAGATAAACAAAATGTAAGCATTTATTTCA
>NC_065581.1:31311867-31406166 GCF_024542745.1 Macaca thibetana thibetana | reverse complement strand
TGTTCACTTTGTGAAACTCCACTGCCCACTTGTGGGTTGTCCTCCTTTCTCCACGCATGCTGTGCTTCCCTCAAATACACATTGCTGGTGTTTTGAAGCAATTCTATCTACACTAAGAAGAATCACTCCTACTGCATATCCTTGGAAATGCTGAATTGAAAAAAATTAGTGCAATTGTTTTTAATTCCAGGAAATAAATACATGCAAAGAGGAAAATCTACAACAACAGCAGTAGGCTTGGTAGCTGACACCAGAACAGCTTTGGAAATGGCTCTCAAGTCAGGAACTAGGAATCAAACCCAAATAAGCCCATGGGAGGTGGGGGGTGTGAAATGATGCCCAGTAGTGCATGAATGAATGAGTCATGGGCAGTGGCTCATGCCTTGGCTGGCCAGTCATGAACTTGGGGAAAATAGAGTTGGAAAACTGGGAGGTAGAGGAGAGAGGTACACATAGACCTCTTGCTATAGGCCGAGTGCATGACGACAGTGGTTGTGTGTGGATGCCTACCAGAGGGTCTTTAAGGTACTAGGGCTCCCTGTAATCAGGTGAGTGAGATGGCTTGACAGACAATGCCACTCAGCCGCACAGCGCTTGCTCATGGAGTCCCTGCACAAAGTGGCCGTGGTGGCTGCGATGGGCACTGCATGGGCACAGCAGTTGAGTCTCCACTCACCAGGGCTGACCTGGCAGCTGCCACTGCTGAGGGCCCAGCCAACCAAAAGCAGCTGCTTTTTTTGGACGGAGAAATAAAACAGGCAATGGTAATTAAGAATAAAATAACATTATGATAGATAAATATGCCACTAAAGATATAGTAGAGGTTTAAATAATTTTGAGACTATGAACAAGATTATGTCAATGGGGAGAACTTATTCCAAGTACATAAGTTAAAACGGTTGTAAAACTTTATTTCCCTTCAGGCATATCCAGACTGTTTTACAGATAAGTTCTACACAGTTACTTTTAGCTGTGTACTTCTTTGCTTCATATAGCTTCAAGTTGCTATCTAATGTCCTTTTATTTCAGTGTGAAGCATTCCTTTTAGCATTAATTGTAGAATAGGTTTACCAGAGACAAATGTCATCAGCTTTTATTTACCTGTGCATGTCTGAATTTCTCCATTATATCTGACAGAGAGTTTTGCCAAACATGAGTGTTGTCTGGCAGGACCCCAGGCTCTGGGAGCCGATCCTTCCCTCACTCAAGGCCTGCTGCAGCCTCCCCTGAGGTCTTGAAACCAGCAGGAGCAGTTGTTCTTTGGCATCAGGGACACCGCAGGGCTGAGTTGCTCCCTGCCTGGAGGTGGTCCCATGGGGCCCACTGTCTGGGTCAAGGATGGTGCAGAGCTGGTGTCCTCAAAATGCATCCTGGTGGAGTCCCAGCAGCTGCAGGTGCTGACTGCCTCTCACGACGCCCCTGGGGGCCTGCAGCTGCAGCGACTCACCCAGCAGGAGTGGTGCCACTCAGTGTGCACATGACAGATGCTCCATCCTCAGGAGATGACAAAGACGGGGAGGACAAGGCTGAAGACACAGGTGCATAATCTCCTACTCACCTCATCTGGCACATTAGAAACCTGTCCTCGGCTCATGCACAAATCCACCTTTGGGTGGCCACAGGCTCCAGCTTACTACAAAGGCCATGTGTACTCCATGTAATCAACACACCCCAGCTTCTTCCCACCTCCAGTCATCTCACTGTATGTGACATGGTGCCAGCACTGAGGGCCTGAGCCCTTGACGCAGACTGTCTCAGCTCAAATTCCAGCTCCACTACTTACTGCTGTGTGACCTTGACCAAGTCACTTAACCTCTCTGTGCTTCATGAGCTTCCATTGTAAATCTGTGTGTTCACATATGCCAAGTACCCAGAAAGATGCTGACACATGGCAGCACCCACCACAGAAGTGGTAGCTGCTATTATTGCCTTATTAAAACAGTGGAGATGTCACCCATCAGGGCTAGAGACAATTTGGGAAATCCTGATCTGCTTCTGGTTTCAGGTGGCGAATCCTGTAGGACCAGCAGGCACACGGCTGCCTCAGTGCAGCTGGCACAGGGCACCGCCAGCCCAGAGCAACTCAGAGCTCAGAACACTCTGGGGTCCGAAGTCCAAGCTGCTGTGACTCAACTGTGGCGTCAGTCATAGAGTGTGGACCCCTCCCTATGGAGTCTCCCAGGCTCAGAGTCTTCCCTCAACTCCGGAAATGCAAATCCAACACGGACCTCACGGAGAGGTTCTGAAGGTTAAGGAAGAGACACGTGAAAAGTGCCCGGTGGACACCAGGGATGCCAGTGTGGCTGGGGGACAATGGTGAGGCAGAGTGGAGGGGCAGGTGGCCCCTCCTCAGTATGTCTCCCCCAGGCCCTGTGAGGACAGGTGGAGGCTCTCTCCAGGCTCTCACCCGGCCCCGCCCCAGCGTGTCTCCAGGTTCCTCTCAGCCCTGGTTACCACCAGCCCTGCAGTCAATCCCTGAGCTGGGAAGGGGCCCTTGAATCCACCCTGTCCTGCATCACAGTGTCGTCCACTCGGGCTCACATTGCCACTAGGCCGCCTGGCAGCCACTTGGCAGCCAAAGGATGGGGCCACGTTTTGTACTTTCTGAAACGCGGCTTCCCCTTCAAGTGTGGGTGACCACAGTGCCACACAGAACCAATGTTACTGCCTATCCTCATCGAGCACAATTTTCCAGTTTTCCAACCCTCAATGAGCAAGAGAGCATGGCTTCCACCAGAGGGCGTGAGGTCACCAGTCACAGGGGCAACCAACAGGCAAAGACACCAGAAAATAGACCCAGCAGGGAAGCGCAGGTCTTCACTGAGGGTGGAACCCCACAGATCTGACCGTCTTCAAGCACATTAGAGAGATGCCGTGAGGAGCGGCTGAGCCAGAGAGACTTATTTGCCTCCTCAAAAAGCGTAAAATTATGTAACATAACACTTTAAAATTTTCTATCAACACAAAACTAATCTGGGCGCTGTGACTTCTGGTGAGTCACTGGGACAGACGACATTGTCAGGAAGGCTGGCTCTGTGGTGCCCCAACCTGCCAGAGCCCAGGATGGTGGTGGCCTCCCCAGAAGCACCTGGCAACTCACCTGCACAGGCCAGGGTCCCAGCTCCCCACACCCCAGCCACCACACCTTCTCCTGCTTTTTTTTTCCTGCTTCTCTCTCTCTTTCTCTTTTCCCCCTTCCCTCCCTTTTCCTCCCTTTTTTCTTTTCTTTCTTTTTCTTTTTTCTTTCTTTCTTTCTTTCTTTCTTTTTCTTTTCTTTTTTTCTTTCTTTCTTTTCTTTTCCTTTCTTTCTTTCTTTCTTCTTCTTCCTTCTTCCTTCTTTCTTTCTTTCCCTTCTTTCTTTTTTCTTTCTTTCTTTCTTTTTTCTTCTCTTTCTTTCTTCTTTTCCTTCTTTTCTCTTTCTCTCTCTCTCTCTCTCTTCTTTTTTTTTTTTGTCACATCTCAAGGAGAAATACACAGTTGCCAGAGGGTGGAGGGTGGAAGGTCCTGTTCATTCGCATTGACAAGCTCAGGTATTTCTATTAGAATCACATGTTTTACTTTAGGATGCTGACTCCTGTGTCCATCTCAGCCTGGGCATTGTGCTGCCGCCTTCCAGAAGAGAAAAACTAGCTAGTGCCTTGTGAAGGGGCAGCGTTTCTCATTTCCGACAATGTCGGCCCCATAGCCATCCAGATGAGAGATGGGGGACACAGGTGAGGACCCAGACCTGCTCTCCTCCCACAAGACTCCTTGGAAAGAGTTGTGAAAATGCCACAGGTACAAACACCTGCGGGCCACTCTCACAGGGACAGCTCCATGAGGCACTGCCGCTCATTCCCAGAACCTCCTGCCACGGGCAGCACTTAGACAGTGACCCAAGGCCGACCAGGGAGGATGCCAGCCAGGATGTGTCATCCTCAGCTCTTCAGGACATGATGCCAGCAGGGGCAAAGTTATCCCCAGCAACAAGACAGAGGAAGAAAGGAAAACGGAAGAAAGGACAATGTCACAGTAGCCACCATGACCAAGAGAGACGGTTCCAGAAGTGCAGGACGGCTTCACATGCAGATGCTGTGGCTGTGCGATTACACTCCGAGAGGGGAGTCCAGGCCACTCTCAGGGTGCTCGCTGCCCTCAGCTGGGGGCCTGCAGGACATCAAGTCCTGAGAACACCATGTTCTAGTGGAGTAGAATGAACTGACAGATACACAGCAAAGCTCCACATACTTTTCCTTTTCTTTGTGCCTACAAAGTTCTTCTTCAGTGTCCTCTCTCTTTTCAGCTACTACCGCTGTGTTGGTTTAAAAAAACAGGACAATAGTAAAAATTGGAGACAAGTGTTTGGCCATGAAGAGAAATACTGGCTATCTCCCGTATTTTCAAGCGTGGGTGATGGTTGCAGTTTTCCAGCTCACCTTGTAGGTGATGAATCCAGAAAAAGCTTCTGTTACAAATCAAAATGGACATGCAGAAGTATTAGCTCAAATCAACCTTGTCCTGTCAAACCACCTAGTGACTCAAAAGACCACCTGGACTGTTCATTTCAGTGGCCAGAGAGTGGAGCTGGAGAAGGAGTTGTTAGATCAGGGACAAATAACCATGTTCTAGTGGCAACAGAAAATGGAACAAATGGTTGTTTGTTCATAACCATTTGAATCACAGCAAGGTGTATAAACACATTATTGAGTGATAGTTTCAGTTCTACGCCCAAGAAAATGATCAATGGAGTGAAGTAATTGAAGTACCACAGAAGATATGTTTGTATTTTTTCTTTTTTCAACTTTCAGTTTTGGGGGGTGTGTGTATGTGTATATATTTGTGTATATAAAATAAAAAATATATATATAATTAAAGAAAGCCTTTGCACAGTTTGCTGGAGCCACAGAAGCACCGCTCCAGAGCAGAACAATGCCTTACATCTTCAGTGTTCATTTGTACAACATTCACTAGCAGCTACAAAAGTGACTTAATTTTCCTCTGGAAATAATGCTTGCCTGTTGTGAGATGTTGGAATATATATGAACCATCATCACGTGTTAACACGCCATAAGGCGTTTTTGATACCTGATTCACATTATTAGAGTTGCTTCTTAGTATTCAGGTGACTTTTCACTCCAAAAACACAAGCCAGAAACTTAAGTGAAGGACACCTAGGGCAAATGGTGGCTGAAAGTGAGGAAGATCCAAATTACTGTTGCTTGTCCTGTATAAGGAAAAGAAAACAATTCTTTTCTTATTTGCCAATTTAATTCTTAATTTGCTAATTATAATTATGCTTATATACATTTCAACATTTTAATAAAGTATTTTTTATGGTTAGCTATAACATTTTTAATATTATTAAAATATTAATAATATTCCTCTAGAACCACTCTTCATACCACAGTCTCTATCAGTCTGGATTCTTCAGAGAAGCAGAACCAATAGGGGTGTGTGTGTGTGTGTGTGTGTGTGTGTGTGTGTGTGTTGTTTGTATTTGTATTCATATGATGCTATTTATTCATGTGATTATTAGGGAGGTAAGTCTGAAAATCTGCAGGATAAGCTAGCAGACTGAAAACGCAGAAAGAAGATGTTCCAATTCTGAGGCAGAATTTCTTCTTCTCTGGGAAACCTCAGTTTCTGGCTTCCAGAGTCTTCTACTGATTGGATGAGGCCCATTCACATTATTGATGGTCATTTTCTTTTTGTAAAGTCAGCTAATTCAGCGTGGGGAAGGGGGTCATGGTAGACACAGGGGAGGGCTGGTCTCCCCACCTCCTCACATTAGGCTAACAGGGACGTAGACACATTCAGATGCCTTTGCAGAAAGAGAAGCCAGAGGCATTTTTTTTTTTTTATTTTTTTTTTTTTTTTTTTGAGACGGAGTCTTGCTCTGTCGCCCAGGCTGGGGTGCAGTGGCAGCTCACTGCAAGCCTTCCCGGGTTTACGCATTCTCCTGCCTCAGCCTCCCGAAAGTAGCTGGGACTACAGGCGCCCGCCACCTCGCCCGGCTAGGTTTTTTTTTGTAGTAGAGATGGGGTTTCACCGTGTTAGCCAGGATGGTCACATCTCCTGACCTCGTGGCTCTTGAAGTCACAAAGGGGAAGCGTGAAGAAATCCTGCATCTCAGTCCCTCACAAGACAGCTGTCTCATGCTATAGAAAACAACAGTCATGGACAAATTCAGGTCAGTGGCTATAAAGGGTAATGCTCTGAACTCCCCACTACACACTCAACATGTCCCAAAGAATCACCATAATCCAGTCTTGTCCCCTCTACCCCATCCCCCTTCCACATGAGGCCCTCCAGGACATCACCTTTACAAGCTGTGAGAGACACATCACAGCCCTGGGCACTGTCAGGGCTGCCTGGGGTAGAACAAAAACAGGACCTGGTCAGAGCCTGAGGAGATGTGGGAGAGGAGGAGTTATGGCATAGGTGAGCTCCTCCACACCTGTCTCCCATACTTAACACAGCCTGAGCACCTCCTTCTCTACCCCTGGGAAGAAATCATCCTGTGCGGGGCCAGGGAAGAGACAGGACCATGAGGTCCTAGAGGAACCCCCTAGTCTTGGACCCCAGAGAAATTTCCAAAACTGTGACTGCAGACCCAGGGCAGGAAACATGAGGAAAGCAGGTGTGGGAACTGAACCAACTGCACAGTATATAAAGACATACTTGGTATAGAATAGACACAAAGTTAGGTTTGGTCTTTGGTGAATTCATGAATATGATTGTATTAAAATGTAATTGCATTGCATAAAAATTATAAAATGAAGAATACAAAAAAAATTAGGAAAGATTTTATTTTATGCAAGGAATGTACCTTTCAATTCATTAATTTATTCCAATAGAGAAAATGTTATATGCTTATCTGTTGAGCCTATGTATTAATTTTCTGTTACTGCATAACATATGACCACTAACTCAGTGGCTTTATACGGCACCTATTTATTTCTCTACATTTCCTTAATGAGAAATCCAGACCTGGCGTGAACGATTCTCAGTTCAGGATTTCACAAAGCTGTGTCCTCATCTTGAGGTTGGGGTCGTCCTTCAAGTTTACATGGAGCTTGGTGGCAGAATTCAGTTTCCGGCAGTTGTAGGATTGTAGTCCTGGTTGCTTGGCAGCTGTCGGGTGGAGGTGGGGTGGAGCTGCTCTCAGTTCCTGGAGCCCACCAGCATCCTTTGCCACATGGCCCCTCCACTTTCAAAGCTCGCAGTGGAGGAAGCCCCTCACATGGAATCTCGCTCACACTGTGAATCTCTTTGCTGAGGAAGAAACAAGTTGTTTTAAGACCTCACCTGATTAGGACAGTCCAAGCCAGGATAATCATGACCTTAAAGTCAACTGATTTGGGACCTTCCTTATATCTGCAGAACCCTTCACAGTAGCACCTACAGTAGTGTTGATTGAGTAACTGGGGGAAGGTGAATAACCAGGGGTGGTTATTTGGAGGCCATCACTGAATCATCCTCGCATAGCCAGGATCTTCCTTTTGTGTTTAATTGGGTCACAGTAGGAAACTGAAGTTCAAATAAATAGATTGCTGTGAATGTTAATAAAATACATCCTATTGATACATGGAAGTACTGAAATCTTAAAACCAAATAACAGTGAATATCTTTTAGTTAATTTAGAGTAAATAAAAATTAAAGTGTAGTAATTCTTTCTCTCTTTTGAAGCTCTATTAGTTGTCTATTGCTGTATAATAAATAACATAAAGTTCGACAGCCGAAAACAACAAATAGTTATCATCTCCCACAGTTTCCAGTGGTCAGGAATCTGAGAGAGATTTCCTTGAGTGCTTCTGGGTCAGGGCCTCTCACAAAGTTTATTGGGGGACACACCTTTCATAGAATATGGGGAGGGAGCCAGAGAACCCTGAGAATAGTGGCAGGCCCAGATGCAAGGCTGACTCCAGTGCTGGACAAAAGGAGAGAAGATTTGTTGGATGAATCCTAGACCACAGGCAATCTAAGGAGAATTGAGCAAGGCCATGGAGGAATGGCCTGCCTTAGTGTCCATGCTGTTACCTGTCAGTGACTGGGAACAGCCTATGAGAAGCAGGGCCTCTGCACCAATGCTGCTGAGGATGTCAGAGCACAAGAGCGAGGCCTTGGGAAATTACCTGGGAGAGTGGCTCAAACCTTCCTCCTGAGGGGTCTGGGCCTTTGGAAATCAAACTCTCTCAGACTGGGTTGTTGGACGATTCTGTTCACATTTGCAGTGGGACAAGGGGAACAAGGAGGCCCCCAAGTGAATCTGTGGATTCCACACAAACTCCTCCTGCCCCATATTGTGTAACAGCAGCCCTGCCTCGTCCTGGGGATCCGGGTCCAGCACCTCTGCCTGGAGAGGAGAGGGGTGCTCTTCTCCTCTGCTTGTCTCTGGGCCCATACTGTCCAGACTTCCCTGGAAGCAACTGCAATGTGTAGCTCAATGGGCTCTTGTTTGTCCCCTTGTCCGAGTGCCTCCCTGTGGAAAACCAGGACCTCCCATACTACAAAGCCCAGATTTGGGAGATGAGAAGTGCGAGTTCCACAGTGGGTGAATATAAGAGATGGGACATGGAGCCACGCCCTCTTCCATCCCTTGGTTTCTGAACCCAAGTTTCTTCCTACTGAGAATACAGCACCGTAGTGATGTCTCTGATTCAATCAATGCACTGTGTCCTGAAAGATGGACCCATTCCTCAGTGTTTCCTCCAGGCTGGTTCTGAGTTGTGCCTGTTGAAGGCCTGTCCATGGTTCTGTGTGGCCTGCAGCCCCTGCATGGTGCAGATGGTGATAGGATCAGTGGATCCCTGGTCACGGCCCATGCTGCACTTACTTCCATTTCCCTGCGAGGTGGGTCCCCCAGGAAGACACTGTGCTGGCAGTAATTCCAAACCTGTGGATCAGGAATGTCAGCAGCTCCTGGATAGTGGTGCTGGCGGAGAGTCTGAGAATAGGGGAAAACAAGCCTACCCATGGAGGAAGTGTCTATCCCTGTGAGGATGAACCCCTGGCCCTTCCATGATGAGGCTCAGTGTGGTCAATGTGTCACTTAGTGGCTATTTGGTCACCTAAAGAAATAGCGCCCTAGCAGGGCTCATCAGGGCCTATCATGGCCCTCTAATCCTGACAAGCTGCATATTCAGAGGCAGCAGCAGCTGGATCAGCCTTGGTTGGTGGGAGTCAGTGCTGTGCTGGGCCCATTGTAGCCTCTAAATATGAGGCTACCTATGGGTCCAGCAGCACTGACTTGCACCTGCCAAGGCAGTCGAATGACCTGGCAGGATGGGCAAGTGAAGGGAGCTAGTGTGGTTCCTGCATGCACGCACCCATCCTGCCAGGTCTGAGCGACCCACAGTGAAGGCTGGCTAACTTGCATTTGTCCGCTTGGTTGCTCACTGACACCTCATGGGCAGGTATTTTCTGCATGGATGGGGTGTTAACTTGGGGTTCAGGGTCAATCCACATGGACCATTTCCATCTCATGATGGACACTGTTGGGCCCATCCAATCTATGACTCTGTAGATCACACAGAAGCCAATTCATATAAGCAGTTGGAATCACATGGTTCTTGGTGTCCCATGGTCAAGAATTCTATCTGATCAGGGCCAGTAACACTAATGTGTTTCTAGAAGGAGGCATATGTCTCTGCTGTGGATGACATGATCTTACTCCAGAATCCAAGGTCCTCCACTGTGATTTTCCCCCGATGCTTGGTTCAGCTCCATCCTGCATCTTTCCCCACCCCTGCCACCTCCAGCACCAGCGGGACTGAGGGATGGTGACTGCCTGCACCACAGCCTGGATCTGCTGCAGGGTCCTTTCCTGTGTGGGCCCTACTTGAAGTGGCATCCTCGTATGTCACCAAAAATGTGGCCAAAATGATATACCTCGATATGGAATGTAGTGTTGTCAGAACCCGAAGAGATTCACCAGGCACTGTGCTTCTCTCTCTCTCTCTCTTTTTTTTTTTTTTTTTTTTTTCAGTGAAGATGAAAGATGCAACAGGTTTTTTTTTTTTTTTTTTTTTTTTTTTTTTTTTTCTATTTTGTTTTGTTTTCACTTGGAAGAAATTTCCCTGCATGCCCCTAGCCACCACACCCATAAAATTTCACTGCAGTGGCCACTCCTGAAGTTCTGTAAGATTTGTCCTCCTCTTTCTGGGGAGCATGTGTTTTACCAAGGCCTCCAGCATACTTTCCACCTTCTTTCTCAACCATCCCAATCTATGATGTTGCCAATGAAATGAACAGGTTGAATATTCTGTAGAATGTTCGGAATCTCTGAAGACTCTGTTATAGATGGCAGGAGAGTTCTAATAGCTCTCAGGGAAACTGTAAATAATTGTGCTATGAATGTGAATAACTCCATACCCACTTTCTAATTGGAAAGGAAAGCACTCAGCAAATCCCCGGCTGCACACCATTGGCCTGCAGCCTTGTTAACCTCCGCTAGCAGTGATAACCGGCCAGCATGGCAGCTGCAATCAAGACTGCCACTAGGTCAAGTCTGAAGTAATCCTGTTCATTCTTTAGGCCCCATCAGGCTTCAGCAAGGACAGAATACACGGAGATAACAGGCAACCCCAACACCACCCCACTTCCTACAGCTCTCTACTGGTGGTGCTACCCCCACAATACCTGCAATAACCTCCACAAGACCTGCCCTGGGATGTGATATCACTTCTGATTCAGTTGAGAAGGGGGCAGTTTCAGAGACTTCCCTTTGGCTTTCAGCCCAATAAGAGTCCTTACTCCACAGGCGAGGGACCCAGTGTGGGGGTGACTCCAGCTGCCAGTGCATCAAGACCAATTATGCACTCAGGAAATAAGGAAATAAACAGGGCTGGGACTATGGCATTACGAGCTATAATGTGTCCCGGCCTCTGGAAGCCCCTCTGTAATGGGACATGATGGTGCTGTGGGAATCTGGGCATCAATGTCAGCTCACACCCAATGTCAATCCTCCCCCAAATCCTGCCTATTTCCCTTGCCCAGTGTACAGTCTCCTGAGTAAATGGCTGTAGGTTCCTTTGCAGAAGAGCTCAGGGAATTGAGCCAGCATACACTTCCATGCTGTTCCAGGGTCTTCCTCCTACAGATATGGGCTCCTCCTCTATCACTGGGATCTGAATCTGAAAGTTGGCTGAGGTCTGGGCATTGAGAATGGAACATGATTTTGTATTGTGTCAACCACCCTCGGCCTCCTGCTCCTCAACTCTTGCTTTCTTTCCATAGATATCAATCAGCGCCCTTGCTGGCTGCCCTTCTGTTCAGACACTGCCCTCTATTAACCTTCCCCACACTCCCTGCAGGTCAAGCACAACCTTGGCTGCTCTGTTGGAGTTGTCATGGTAACTGTGCCCTCTGACTTTTGCAGGTCACTGCCACCACTTGATCTCTATAATTTCAGGGCCACATCCTCAAACAGATAGTAACTAGCCCAACTCTGGGACCACGTTTCCTATCATCATCCCCATCCTACAGAGGACGGAACCCCGACACTTCTTAGTGATGCAGGTCTCTCTCACCAGCACGTTCATGAGGGCTCTGGTACAAGGTGTGCCCTCTGGGTTTTCTGGTGGGACATGACCCTGATGGGTCTCTGGCCTCACATAATGGCTCCATCCACACTCCACTTTCCTCAGGCTTCTTATTTCATCCTCTGCATGTTCCAGGGCAACTGAGTTATGGCTAACTTGTTGAGAGTTGGGCATTACTTTTTCCCGTCTACATAGAGCCACCCAGCAGTGAGTGTGCCTCACGCCCTGGAGTCCCTGATAAACCCATGTCCTGAGAAACTGCCCTCAAGCCAAAGGATTTTTATTCATCCAGCCTGACATTCTGATACTTTGATCAAACACCCTCACATTCCAATCCCGGAGGTGCTCCGTGGGCTCCTACAAGAACATGCCAACTGGTTCCTGCAAAGCTCCTGAGAGGGATTCCCGCAGCATCACAGGGGGGAGGCTTTTGCAGCATCTTCCAGTATAGGAAGCGGGAACTATTACCAGAGAAAGGCGAGCCTCCCCTGCATGCCAGAGGGTCCTGGAGGGCACCCATCAGATAACTCTGTTCCAGTTTGCAGGATCTCAGGTTTCCCCAGCAGGGCCCTGATTTCCCACAACAGGCGTGCCTTGGCTGAGTGTCAGACATCTCTGGAGTGCTGTGACCCTCACAATGATGTCTTCAGCTGCTATTCCATGCTATCTGCCCTTTCTCTAGAGGAGATGAAGGACTGTCCATGAGACACTGCAGAGGCACTCACACATAGCCACGACTGCTGTTAACAATCCTCAGATTCTCATTCTCCTTTTATAGGACACCAACACAGCCGAGTAGTATTCAGCCAACTCCACTGTCTTTGTAGGTTTCCCTCTCACCCTGTCATTATTGTGCAGAGGCTTCTATCATCACACGCGCCAGGGCTTCCCCTAACCAGGGCATCTTCTCAGGTTAGCACTGGGCAGATCTACACTTGCTCGGCTGCACCTTGTGCTATGCACTTTCTGTGTCCTCCATCAAACCAGATGGCATCCTCTTGGTCAGCTAGGCAGTGGGTGAGCTCATCCCAAATCCCCTATTTTAAGGTCCTCAATCTTCATTACATGAGTAATATCCCTTTTGCCATGTATTGCAGCCTGTTCACAGGTTCTAAAGATTGAGACTGGACTTTTTTGGGGACCATTACCCAGTCCCCCATATCTGCATATGTTGAAGTCATCAAGATCAAGGAGACAGCACTGCTGAAGAGGGAGCCAGGGAACCAGGAGCTACAAGTCAGGATTGAGAGGAATGGCCTGGGGCCCACAGGGAATGGCTACAACGAAGGGAGTGGGGCCCTAATCTGATGACAGTTTAGGGAGGTTTGGGAGGAGGGAGGCAGAAAGGTCTCAAAACCACAATGAGAAATGAGTCCAAAGGTACAAGTCCCTGGGGAAAGTCCCCATGTGGGAGGACTTCTGAAGGGTCTGTGTCCTTTGAGAAACTCAGGTTCCTGCTGGAGCTGTGAGATCAGGAACATCCTGAGAGAGGATGTGGAGGATTTCCTGATCAAGGGCTGAGAATTCCAGAGGGTACAGTGGGAAGATTTCTGTATTTGGGGTGGGAGGATGAGGGGGACAGAAGAGGAGTGTGCAGAGCCTTTTGAGGATGCAAGTGCAGGGTGTTTGGGGGACCCAGTGTGACTGACACAAACAGGGAAAGGGCATGAGGAGCTCAGTCCTGGTGGACTCGAGGCAGACGATGGTGCTGAGGCTGTGGGAGATGAGGGAGGAGGAGCAGGGGTGGCTCTCACCTGGGCTTTGTCCATGGAGGTGAGGATGGTGGAGTGGTTGGATCTTAGTGCTGTCTGGACCTTTCTTGACCCCCTGATGACAGAATGGAGTACCTGAGACAGGGGGATTCCTAGAGGATTGACCCTTGAACGTGAGGAAGGGAAGTGATCTCATTCCAGGTCTCAGGTCTACCCTGGCACCTTCTGCAGGTTGTGTCACTTCTGGGTCCCACGTGTGACCCCAGCACAGGGGCCCTCTTCTTTCCTACTGAGGAGACGGAGGCCCAGGGGAGCTGTGCTCAGATTTGATAATGCCAATATGCGTGTTTACATCTTAGAATACTATGTGGACATGGAGGTGTTGTTTCCAAATAAAAGATAACTGAGTAAATGAGAGTTTTAAGAAACCTGAGCAATGGAGAGTAGAAGAAAATGTTTCTACTTTTCAGTTTCCCCAAATGTTGCTGTCAAGGGGCTAGAGAGAGAAGTTGCAGGGAAAACAGAAACCTCAGAGAGGGTTGGAGCTCCTGAGCTCTGCTCACCTCCACAAGAAAGATGTTTGGGAAATTATTAAGACAATTTGACATTACTTGGAAATTTCATAATATGAGGAAATTGTAGCAACTCTCTTCAGTGTAATAATATTATTGTTGGAAAAATGTTATTTTTTAAGAGATGCATACTGAAGTATTTAGGAATGAGGGTCATGATGTTGTTAAGTGATTGTCAAATGTTTTAGTAAAAATTATAGAAATATAATTTATTACATACACAAAGGAAATAATTAGATCTATGGTGACCATTGTATTCTTTCAAACTTTAGGACTCTTTGCAATTTTGTGTAATATTTGGAGAAAAAATTAAAGCAAATAATACATAATCACATGAGAAATGTTCACCACATTATGTGGATAGGATATTAAGTTTCGAGACCAGATGAGGTGGCTCATGCCCATAATCGCACAGCTTTGAGAGGCTGAGGTGGGAGGATCACTTTAGGCCAGGAGTTCAAGAGCAGCCTGGGAAACATAGGAAGACCCCATCTCTACAAAATACTAAACAATTAATTGAATCTGGTGGCGGGTATACCTGTGGTTCTAGCTACTGGGGAAGCTGAGGTGGAGAATTGCTCAAGCCTAGGAGTTCAAGGTTATAGCGAGCTATGATCATGCCACTGCCTCAGTGACAGAGCGAGATCGTGTCTCAAAAAAAATTAAAAATAAAGAAAGAAAAGAATATTAAGCTTTAAGAGCATTCAAGAGCATGTGTGTGAGAATGTGTCAGTGTGTGCCAGTTGTGTGTATTTTGTGTGTGATTGTGTCATTGTGCGGAGAGTATCTAAGAACATATGTCAATCTGTGTGACGGCACCTTTGTGTCTGTGTGTGTTGGTGTGTGAGTCTATGTGTGCATTCACTCATTCATTCATTCACTCAACTAGTATATTTAAAGTAACATTCAGGCACTATTCAAGGTAAGGGAACTACAGCTGTGAACAATCGAAATCACTGTCCTTGTCCTCATGAAGCTTGTATTCCAGAGGAGAGAGAGACTATAAGCAATTAAAACAAATATATCTGTAGCTGTGCACAGTGACTCATGCCTGTAATTCCAGGACTTTGGGAGGCTGAAGTGGGAGGATCCCTTGAGGCCAGGAGTTTGAGACCAGCCTGGGAAACATAGCAAGACTCCATGTGTACCAAAAAGAAATACAAAATAGCTGAGTGTGGTGGCACACGCCCGTAGTCCCCAGCTACTTGGGAGGCTGAGGTGTGAGGATCACTTGAGCCCAAGAGTTTGAGGCTACGGTGAGTCAAGACTGCACTACTGCACTCCAGCCTAGGTGACAGAGCACAACCTGGTCTCTGAAAATAAATACATAAGTAAATAATTCTTAAATGTTAGTAAAAGCGTTGTGAACAAAAACAAAACAGGGTGGGGTCAGAGGGGATGGGAGACGCCACATGAAG
This sequence comes from Macaca thibetana thibetana, assembly GCF_024542745.1. Lineage (NCBI taxonomy): Eukaryota > Metazoa > Chordata > Mammalia > Primates > Cercopithecidae > Macaca > Macaca thibetana. The sequence continues at coordinate 31,390,942 of NC_065581.1, read as the reverse complement.
TGGGCAGTGCAGGGACGGGTTGTGGTGGGAATGAGGAGAATGTCAGGGTGGAAGGGAGCCCTGGAGATGAGCTTCCAGGGAGGGGAGCAGCTGTGCAGAGGTTCTGAGGTGTGGACACCTGGGCGTGCTGGATGAACGACGCCGTGGAGGGCCTCAACCTGGCCCCATTGCACAGCCACATCTGGTAAACTGGGCGGTCACTGGAGAGGGCCTTGCCAATGAGAGGGATTTTTCACGTAACATGTTTTGAAAAGATTCTTCAAAACATTCCAAAGGTATTACAGGGGACATTTTCCTCCATTCCCAGACCCCAGGTCCTCTGCCAGAAACGAGCACGTGACCAAGTCTCATGCATCCTTCCTGGAAAGCAGCTGTGCACGTGTTATTGTTGTTACATGAAGAAGGAGCACTGAAAAGAAAGAAGCAGAGGAAGAAAATGCTGCTTCTTTTCGGTTTTCCAGAGTGTTGTTATGAAGGGCTGGAGAGAGGGTTTGCAGGGAGGAGACAGAAACCTCAGGGACGGCACAAGGATCCAGAGCTTCATTCTCCTCTCATCGTTGTGGAGTCCCTTGCTGCCCAGAGGCTCCTTCACCCCCACTGATGCTCAGCCCCGGGTCAGCCATCTCTGCCTGACTTACAGCCCACTCGTCTCTTCTGCTCAGAGAATCTGAGAGCAGCGCGGCGGCGCCCCCCCGTGTGGCCACAGGGCTAAGGATGGTGGCCCCCACGTCCTACCTCACCTGCTCAGCCAAGACCTCCTCTGGGTCTCCCTGGGCTCCAGGCAGCAGGACAGGGGTCTGAACACAAGAGGGCGCGCCTACCCTAGGTCAGGGTTGGGATCAGCCGGGGTCTGTGTGGTTCTATTCATGTACGCTTTATTGTATTCCATTGATTTATGCCTATTTTATGCCAATATCACACTGCTTTTTATTACTAGAATTTATAGTAAATATTGAAATCACCCACTATGCATCCTCCACATTTCTTCATTTTAAAAATTATTTTGGCTATTCAAAGTTATTTTTATTTCCGTTGAAATGGTGGCTTCAGCTTGCCAATTTCTTTAAACATTTCTTTTAAAGCTCACCAGTGTTTTAATTCAAATTGCACTTAATTTAATAGCTCAATCTTGGAGAATTAATAACATTGGAGATCCCAGTTCTGGAATACACTACTTCTCTGTTTATTTCGATCATCTTTACTTTCTGTCGGTGCTGCCATGTAGATCTTAGTGTACAAATCACAAACACTATTAAAAAATTAATGTCTGAACATGGTATTACTTTAGTAAATGTTTTATAAGTGGATTTTTAAGTTTTTCGTTATTCTGATTTTACATTACTTATAGAGACTTTAGTTTTGTATAGGAGCTGTCCCCTACAGTTTTGATAAATTCACTTATTACTTCTAGAAGATTTATTTGCCTTTATATTTTCCACTTGCATAATATTGTCACCTGCAAACTAGGACATTTTACTTCTCTTTCATTCATAAGTCTTTCATTTCTTTTTCTTGGCTTAATGCTCTGGCCAGGACCTCCAGGACAATATCTTTGCCGTTTTCTTGATCTTAGGTAGAGAGTAATCGATTTTCATCATAAAATATGATGTGAGTTGTAGGTTTCACATAGAAGCCCTTTACTGAACTGAAGAACTTGACTACGATTCCTATTTACTGACAAATTTTGTCACAAATGAGTGTTGCATTCTATTTTTCATTATTATTTTTTAACTTTTAGGTTCTGTGGTACATGTGCAGGCCTGTTATATACTTAAATTGCATGTCGTGGGGGTTTGGTGTATAGATTGTTTCACAATGCAGGTTATAAGCATGGTACTTGATTGGAAGTTTTTAAATTTTCACTCTTCTCCCATCCTCCACCCTCCAGTAGGCCCTGGTGTCTACTGTTCCCTTCTTTGAGTCCATGTGTACTCACTGTTGAGCTCTCACTTATAAGCGAGAACTCGTGGTGTTTGGTTTTCTGTTCCTGTGGTAGTTCTCAGGATAATGGCCTCTAGCTCCATCCATGTTGCTGCAAAGGACATGACCTTGTTCTTTTTTATGGATGTGTAGTATTCCATGGTGGGTACGTACGACATTTTCCTTATTCAGTCTACCACTGATGGGCATTTAGGTTGATTCCATGTCTTTGCTATTCTGAATAGTCCTGCAATGAACATACACCTGCTTGTGTCCTTATGATAGAATGATTTATATTCCTTTGGGGATATACCCAATAAAGGGATTGCTGGGTCAAATGGTATTCTAAGTTCTTTGAAAAATCGCCAAACTGCTTTCCATACTGGCCAAACTAGTTAATTTACATTCCCACTGGCAGTGTATAAGCGTTCCCTGTTCCCTGCAACCTTGCCAGCATCCGTAACTTTTTGGCTTTGTGATAATATCCATTCTGATCGTGTGAGATGGTATCTCACTGCAGTTTGGGTTCGTATTTCTGTAGTGATTAGTGATGTCGATCATCTTCTCATATGCTTGCTGGCCCTGTGTATGTCTTCTTTTGAAAAGTGTTTGTCCATGTGTTTTGCCTACTTTTTTAACGCGATTGTTTGTTTTCTGCTTGTTAATGTCTTTACATTCCTCATGGGTTCTGCCTATTAGACCTTTGTCAGATGTATAGTTTGTGATATTTTCTCCCATTCTGTAGGCTGTTTATTCTGTTGAGTTTATTTTGCTGTGCAGAAGCTCTTTAATTAGGTCCCTTTTGTCAATTTTTGTTTTTGTTGCACTTGACTTTTGGCATCTTTGTTTGATACCTTTTTTAAAAAGTTTTAAATGGTATTTAGTTTTTTTTACTGTTTATTTTAGTTTCAGGTATTAACACGTCAGCAGCTGAGGCAGCAGAGCGGAGTGCAGGCACATCGGCTGGTGTGGGGTATCGCCGGGAGTGGGGCTGGGGTGTTCCTGTGCAACGTTTGCGCTAGCAGTGGTGGTGGCGTGGCAGAGGCAGAGTTGCTGGTGTCTGCTCTGGCACTCGTGCAGACAGCTGTGACAGCCAGGAAGATTGCTTGAATCTGAGAGTTCGAGGCTGCAGTTAGCTATGATCATGCCATTGCACTCCGCCTTGGTAACAGAGTGAGACCTTGTCTCAAACAAAAAAGGTTTTTTTTTGAGACAGGGTCTCAGTGTGTCACCCAGGCTGGAGTGCAGTGGCGTGATGTTGGCTCACTACAACCTCCGCCTCCTGGGTTCAAGAGATTCTCCTGCCTTACCCTTCTGAGTAGCTAGGATCATAGGCGTCCACCACCTTTCGGGCTAATTTTGTATTTTTAGTAAAGACGGAATTTCGCCATGTTGGCCAGGCTGGTCTGGAACTCCTGACCTCAAGTTACCCGCTGACCTCGGCCTCCCAAAGTGCTGGGATTACAGGTGTGAGCCACTGCACCCAGCCTGTTTTTTATTGTATTAATTGAGTGAGTTGTGTTATCTAATTTGCAGGTGTTGAACCAAACACTTCCCCATAAAAAACCAATCTGGCATGACACATTATTCTTTTTATGTTTATTTGAATTTAATAACTTTTTGCACACAATTTGGGGTGTGTGCTCAAGAGAAATAGTTGTTCTTGATTCTTTTTTCTTGTGATTTTGTTGTCTGAGTTTTCTTCTTCTTTTTTAAATCTGAGTTATGTTTCCCTCATAAATGGACTTGAAAATGGTTGCCTCCTCTAATTTCTAAAAGGGTGTTTGAAAAATTGATGTTATTTCTCAACTATATGCTCCATATAATTCATCATTGAAGCCTTCTGGACCTGGAATTTCCTCTATGGGAAAGATTTCAATTGCAAATTCAATTTCTGATATTTATATATAGCTGGTCACATTTTGTATTTCTTCTTGGGTCAATTTTCCTGAGTTTTCTCTCTCAAGGAAATTGTTCACTTGGTTGTCAAACATATTGGCATGAAATTATTAATATTTCTTTTCAGGACCTGAAGACTGTGCACTGATGTTCTTTTCTTCCTAATATTGTTAATTTGTGTCTTTTTGTCTTTATCAATCTAGCTAGGGGTTTTTAAAATTTCCTGATTATTTTACCATACAACCAACTTTTGGATTTATTAATTTTTTTTATCTTTCTGATTCATTGACTTCTGTTTCATTATTATTTCCTTCCTCTGCATGCTTTGTTTTAATTTGTTCTTTTTTGTTTTTTTTATGGCAGAAGCCAGGTTGCTAATTTGAGATCTTCTTTTTTAATAGAGGCACTTAAAAATACCAATTTTTCTCTAGTACTGCAGCTACATCCCACAGATTTTGATTTATTGTACTTTCATATCCTTCAGTTTAGAAGACGTCCTAATTTCTCTTATGATTTCTTCATTGACAAAATTGTCGATCAGAATTTTGATGTTTAATTTCCAGATACTTGGTATTTTTATGATCACATATCTTAGTCTATTTGGGCTGTTGATACAGAACACCACAGTCTGTGTGGCTTATAAACAACAGAAATCTATTTCTCACAATTCTCACAATTCCAGAGCCTGGGAAGTCCAAGGTCAAGACAATGGCAGAGAGAGTGTGTGATGAAGGGTGCGTCCTGATTCACAGATGGTGTCTTTTCTTGGTGTCCTTACATGGTAGAAGGAGCAAAGGAGCTCAATGAGGTCCCTTTTATAAGGGGACTAATCTCACTAATAAGGGCTCTGCCCTCAGGCTTTAATCACCTCCAAAAGGCCCCAGCTTCAAACACCATCACATTAGGGATTAGGTTTCAATATGTGAATTTAGGGGATGACAAAAACATTCAGTCCACAGGATCATCTTATTGTTACTGATTTCTAATGTGTTTCCATACGGTCAGAAAATGTATCTTGTATGATTTCAATATTTTCAAATGTATTGTTTTATGGCCTGAAATACAGTTTCTCTTGGTAAATGTATCATTTGCACTTGAGACAATATGTATTTTTTCACTGATGTTCATATGTGTATAAATCAATAAAGACTGTGTGGCTAATGCTTTTTGGTTTACTAGGTCTTTGCTGGAATTTTCTGTAGTTTTAAAATTTATTGCTAAAGAGAAAGTTTTAACATGTCTAATGTTTAACATGTTTAACATGTCTAACCCCTGCCTCCCTGGTTCCAGCAATTCTCCTGCCTTAGCCTTCCTTGTAACTGAGATTACAGGCACCTGCCACTACACCCGGCTAATTTTTTTGTATTTTTAGTAGAGACGGGTTTTCATCTTGTTGGCCAGGCTGGTCTTGAACTCCTGACTTTGTGATCCGCCAGCCTCAGCCTCCCAAAGTGCTGGGATTACAAGTGCGAGCCACCGTGCCCAGCCAGATTCTTTTTATTCTATCCATTGTGATAATCTCTGAATTCTGATTGGGGAGTTTAATCCATTTACATTTAAAGTAATTACTGATAAGGAACGATTTAGTTCTGTAATTGTGATGTTGGTTTTATGCATGTCTTATAGCTGTTTTGTCCCTCATCTCCTTCATTCCAACCTTCCTTTGTTTTTAGTCGATTTTTTTCTAGTGATATGTTTTCATTGCCTTCTCATTTTCTTTTGTGTATAGTTTATGTCTATTTCTTTGTGATTACTGTGGTATTGCATATAACAATACAGTTATGACAATCTTGAATTGAAGCCAATATGAAACTCTGCTTCTTCACATCTTTTCCCACCCCTCATTTTACGTTATTGATGTCACAAGTTACACCTTAGCAGACCGGCAGGCTGGCAGGCTGGAAAATCATAATGTTGCAGCCTTCAGTCTAAAATTTGTAGACCAGGCTGGCAGACTGGAAACGTAAATAGTAGTTTCTACTGTCATCTTCAGGCAGAATTTTTTTCTCCTCTGGGAAGCCTCATATTTTGCCCAAAGGCCTTCAACTGATTAAAAAAGCCCCACCCAGATTTTTGAGGGTAATTTCCTTTTCATAAAATCATCTGATACCAGATTTTAATCACAACTGCAAAACACCATCATAGCAACATGTAAATTTAGTGTTTGATTAAATAACTAGGTACTGTGGTATAGTCAAATTGACACATAAGACCCACCATCCCAGTCTATGCTTGTGAACTTGGCACCCATTAACATTTTCTTAAACCTTACTTCGTCTCCAAATAAGAACAATTATAAAGGCATACTTTTGCCAAAGATGATACAATTAGCTTGCACCCGACTAAAAACACACTAACCCTTTCCTCAGAAAAAGATTCAAACTGAATGCATGATACGCACTCTTCTACTCTTCTCTTTGATGTACTGTAACCTAAATACCATGTGTAATAAAAGTTACACCATCATTAATAAAAGGGAACTATCATTAGCACGTCTTATGTTTTATTGCAAGACGATCAGGAAAGATGAAAAGAAAGGTATTTGCTCAATACATGTCTGGATACATACACACAGACAGAAATATCATTATAAAAACATAAGGAAGTAATGCTGATAACATTTGCTGTCTTTATTTCTGTAAGTGCTCACATGGTTACAGCTGGTTATTTATTTATTTATTTACTTATTTATCTGAGACAGGGCCTTGTCCTGTTGCCCAGGCTGGAGTGCAGTGGCATTACCTCGGCTCACTGCAACCTCCACTTCCTGGGCACAAGTGATCCTCCTACCTCACTCTCTTAAGTAGCCTGGACTACAAGCACACCATCAAGTCTGACTAATTTTTTGTATTTATTTTGAGTAGAGATGGAGTTTCAGCATTTTGCTCAGCTTGGTCTTGCATTCCTAGACTTAAGCAATCCACCTGCCTCAGCCTCCCAAAGTGCTGGGATTACAGGCATGAGCCACTGTGCCAGCCACAACTCGTATTTATAAATACTTTTTTTTTGTCATTTTTTACTAACCATCCCATATTCCCACTGCTTTCAGCAAGTCCGTCAGCTGATCAGGTTTCTTTTCCTGCTTGGGTGACTCAAACCTTTATTTCTGAAGGGAATGGGTCATTAGAAGTCCTGCCTGACTTGGGTTGTTGTAGTTTTTATTGACTTTCATTGCAGGGCAGAGTATTACTAAGAGATGCTCTAAAACATCTCCTGTTCCAGAAATAGTCCTATTACTGCCATTGTGTAGTAGCAGACCAATTCCCCGTGATGACCAGGACCAATCACCCCAGACGGTGCAGTCACTCCTTCCTTTGTTGATTCAGAATCATGAGGAGCTGAAGGCCCGGGTGGCTGTCTTAGCTTCCAGCTCAGTGGTTCATTTCTGTGTCTCCTGAGGGAGCTCAATGGTTCATTTCTGTGTCTCCTCCTTTTGTAAACCTCTAGATCCTGATCCTGTTCCTCCTGACTGGGCAAGACCTCACAGGCAGGGTCTCCAGCACCTCCTTCAGGTATGTTCAGGCTGGCAACAGGTCTATACTTTCCTGGAACAGACCTCCCAGAGGAAGGGGCAGACTGCCATCTTTGCTGTTATATAGCCTTCACTGGTGATACCTTCAGGCACTGGAAAATCTGAGGCAACTAGGGACTGTAGCAGACCCTCAGCAAACTGTACAGCCCTACAGAAAAGTGTCCAGACTGTCACAAGAGAAAACAAAAGAAGAGGAGAAAAAAACCCACTCGAAGATCAGCAACCTCAAAGATTGAGGGTAGGTAAGCCCACAAAGATGAGAAGAAATCAGTAAAAGAATCTGGTAACCAACCTGACAGAGCTGAAAAACACGCTATAAGAATTTCACAGTGCACTCACAAGTATTAATAGCACAATAGAGCAAGTGGAGAAAAGAATCTCAGTGCTTGAAGACTGGCTTTCTGAAATAAGACAAGAAGATGAGACTAGAGAAAAAAGAATGAAAAGGAATGAACAAAACATCTGAAAAACGTGGGATTATGTAAAGAAACTGAATGTATGAATGATTGGTGTACCTGAAAGAGATGGGGAGAATGGAACCAATTTGGAAAACATTTCAGGATATCATCCATGAAAAATTTCCCAACCTAGCTAGACAGGCCCACATTCAAATTCAGAAATGCAGAGGATCCCAGTAAGTTGCTCCATGAGAAGATCATCCATCATCCCCAAGACAAATAATCATCAGATGCTCCAAGGTTAAAATGAAAGAAAAAGATGTCAAGGGTAGCCAGAGAGAAAGGCCAGATCACCTACAAAGGGAAGCCCATCAGACTAACAGTGGATCTTTCAGTGGAAATCCTACAAGCCCGAAGAGATTGACGGCCAATATTTAACATCCTTAAAGAAAAGAGTCTTCAACCCAGAATTTCATATCCAACCAAACTAAGCTTCATAAGCAAAGGAGAAATCAGATTCTTTTCAGGCAAACAAATGCCAAGGGAATTCATTACTACCAGACCTGCATTACAAGAACTCCTGAAGGAAGCACTAAACATGGAAAGACAGTTACCAGCCACTACAAAAACACAGTGAAGTACACAGACTAGTGACACAATAAAGCAACCACATAAGCAAGTCTGCAAAGTAACTAGCTAACATCATGATGATAGGATCAAATTCATACATACCAAGACTAACCTTAAATGTAAATAGGCTAAATGCCCCATTTAAAAGACAAAGAGTGGCAAGCTGGATAAAGAACCAAGACCTATCAGTATGCTGTCTTCAATACACCCATTTCACATGCAATGACACACATAGGCTCAAAATAAAAAGAAGGAAGAAAATTTACCGAGCAAATGGAAAGCAGAAAAAAAAGCCAGGGTTGCAACCCTTGTTTCTGACAAAACAGGTGTTAAACCAACAAAGATGAAAAAAGACAAAGAAGGGCATTACATAATGGTAAAGGGTTCAATTCAACAAGAAGATCTAACTGTCTGAAATATATATGCATCCAACACAGGAACACCCAGATTCATAAAGTAGGTTCCTAGAGACCTTCAAAGAGACTTAGAATCTCACACAATAATAGGAAGAGATTTTAATACTCCACTAACAATGTTAGACAGATCATCAAGACAGAAAATTAACAAAGGTATTCAGGACCTAAACTCAGCCCTGGATCAAATGGACCTGATAAATATCTACAGAAGTCTTCACCCCAAAGCAACAGAATGTACATTTTTCGCATTGCCACATGGCACTTACTCTAAAATTGATCACACGATTGGAAGTAAAACACTCCTCAGCAAATGCAAAAGAACTGAAATCACAACAAATAGTCTCTTGGACCACAGTGCAATCAAATTCAAAATAAAGACTAAGAAATTCACTTAAACCATACAATTACATAGAAATTGAATAATCTGTTCTTGAACGACTTTTGGGTCAATAGTGAAATTAAGGCACAAATCAGGAAGTTCTTTGAAGATAATGAGAACAAAGATACAATGTATCAGAATCTCTGGGAAACAGCTAAGGCAGTGTTAAGAGAGAAATTTATAGCATTAAATGCCCACATCAAAAAGTTAGAAAGATTTCAAGTTAACAACCTAAAATCACAACCAAAAGAACTTGAGAATAAAGAGCAAACATATCCCAAAGCTAGCAGAAGACAAGACATAATAAAAAAAATTAACAAAGGCATTGTCTCCTGAAGGAGGCAGAGACACGAAAAACCACTCAAAAGATCAACGAATTCAGGAGTTTTTTGTTTTTTTTTTTTTTTGAGATGGAGTTTCATTCTTGTTACCCAGGCTGAAGTGCAGTAGCACCATCTCGGCTAACTGCAACTGCCACCTCCCGGGTTCAAGTGATTCTCCTGCCTCAGTCTTTCAAGTAGCTGGGATTACAGGCATATGTCACCATGCCTCGTTAATTTTTTGTATTTTTAAGAGAGATGGGGTTTATCCATGTTGGTCAGGCTGGTCTTGAACTCCTGACCTCAGGTGATCTACCTGCTTCAGCCTCCCAAAGTGCTGGGATTACAGGGGTGAGGCCATCGCTCCTGGCCTAGGTTTTTTTTTTTTTTTGTTTTGTTTAATTAATAAAATCAATAGACCCCTAGCTAGGCTAGTAAAGAAGAAAAGAGAGAAGATTTCAATAAACACATTAGAAACAATAAGAGGGACAATACCATTGACCACACAGAAATTCAAGCAACCACCAGAAAATATTATGAACACCTCTATGCAAATAAACTAGAAAATCTAGAAGACAAGGATCAATTTCCTAGACACACACACCTGCCCCCTCCAAGACTGAACCAGGAAGAAATTGAATCACTGAACAGACTAAAAATGAGTTCTGAAATTAAGGCAGTAATAAACAGCCTACCAACCAAAAAAACCCAGGACCAGATGATTGACAGGCAAATTCTATTAGATGTACAAAGAAGAGCTGGTACTATTACTACTGAAACTATTCCAAAAAAAAAAAAAAAAAAAAAAAATGAGGAGGAGAGACTTCTCCCTAACTCATTCTATTAGGCCAGCATCATCCTGATACCAAAATGTGGCAGAGATACAACAACAACAGAAAAGAAAACTTCAAGCCAATATTCTTGATGAACATCGATGCAAAAATCTTCGACAACATGCTGGCAAGCCAAACCCTGCAGCACATCAAAAAGCTTATCCACCACAATCAAGTAGACTTCATCCCCAGTATGCAACATTTGCTCAACATATGTAAATTAATAAATGTGCCTCATTATATAAACAGAACTAAAGACAAAAAAACCACATGATTATCTCAGTAGATGCAGAAAGGGCTTTTGATAAAATTCAACATCTATTCATGGTTAAAAAAAAAACTCTCAATAATAGTTTAGTGAAGGAATAGACTCCCAAAGTGCTGGGATTACAGGTGTGAGCCACCACCCTTCTCTCATTACCCGGCCACTACCACTGACATTCTTCACAGAACTAGAAAAAAATTTATTTTAAAAACTTCAAAATTCACCTGAACTTTTAAAAAAAAAAAAGCCAGCCTGAATAGCCAAGGCAATCCTAAACACAAAACAAAAGCTGGAGGAATTACAGATTCACACTACCTGATTTTTTTTTTTTTTTTTTTTTTTTTTTGAGAGACAGAGTCTCACCCCTGTCGTCCAGGCTGGGGGTGCAATGGTGAGATCTCGGCTCACTGCAACCTCTGCCTCCTGAGTTCAAGTGATTCTCCTTTTTTCTCAGCCTCCTAAATAAAGTGAACAAAGCTGGAGGCATTACATCTACCTGATTTCTTTCTTTTTTTTTTTTTTTTTCAGACAGCTGGGATTACTAGGCAGTAGCTGGGATTACAGGCACCATACCCAGCTAATTTTTTGTATCTTTAGTAGAGACGGGGTTTCACCTTGTTGACCAGACTGGTCTCAAACTCCTGACCTCGTGATCCACCTGCCTCTGCCTCCCAAAGTGCTGGGATTACAGGTGTGAGCCACCATGTCCAGCATATGCTACCTGATTTCAACTACATTTCAAGTCTACAGTAACCTAAACAGCATGGTACTGGTACAAAAACAGACATAAAGACCAATGGACAGAATAAAGAACCCAGAAAGAAGACCACACACCTACAACTATGATCGTTGACAAACCTGACAAAAACAAGCAATGGGGAAAGGATTCCCTATTCATAAATGGTGCTGGGATAACTGGCTAGCCATATGCAGAAGATGAAAACTGAACCCCTTTCTTACACCATATACCAAAATCACCTCAAAATGGATTAAAGACTTAAATTTAAGATCCAAAACTGTAAAAACCCTAACACAACCTAGGCAATACCATTTAGGACATTGGCATGGGCAACGATTTCACAACAAAGATGCCAAAAGCAAGTGCAACAAAAGCAAAAATTGTCAAATGGGATCTAATTCAACTAAAGAGCTCTGCACAGCAAAAGAAACTATCAACAGAGTAAACAACCTACAGAATGGGGGAAGATTTTTTGCAAACTATGCATCTGACAAAAGTGTAATATCTATAAGGAAGTTAAACAAATTTACAAGAAAAAACAAAACAACCCCATTAAAAAGTGGGCAAAGCATATGAACAGACACTTCTCAAAAGAAGGCATACATGCAGCCAACAAACATGAAAAAATGCTCAACATCACTGATCATTAGAGAAATGCAAATCAAAACCACAGTGAGATGCCGTTTCACACCAGTCAGAATGGCCATTACGAAAAAGTCAAAAAACAGATGCTGGCAAAGTTGTAGAGGAAAAGGAATACCTATACACTGTTGGTGGGAGTGCAAATTAGGTCAGCCATTGTGGAAGACAGTGTGATGATTTCTCAAAGACCTACAGACAGAAATACCATTATACCCAAAGGAATACACATCATTCTATTATAAAGATATAGGCACTCATATGTTCATTGCAGCACTATTCACAATAGCAAAGACATGGAATCAACTTAAATGCCCATCAATTATAGAATGGATAAAAAAATGTCATACATAGATACCATGGAATACTGTGCAGCCAGACAAAGGAACACGATCATGTCCTTTGCAGAGACATGGACGGAGCTGGAAGCCATTATCCTTAGCAAACTAATGCAAAAACAGAAAACCAAATACTGCATGTTCTCACTTCTAAGTGGGAGCTAAATGATGACAATGCATAGAGACATAGAGGGGAATAGCACACACTGGGGCCTTTCAGAAAGTGGAGGGGGGGAGAAGAAGAAGAGGATCAGGGAAAATAACTACTGGGTACTAGGCTTAAAACCTAGGTGATTAAATAATCTGTGCACCAAACTCCCACAACGCAAGTTTACCTGTAAAACAGCCTGCACTTGTACCCCTGAACTGAAAATAAAGTTAAGAAAAAGAGGTGATCTGTGGATTTTGCCTGCTGCTGAGTAGGTCTATTTCGATTATGCAAACCAGCACTGAGGAAATAATCACAGGGTGGTCAGGGGCCCACCAGACCCGCTGTGAGAATGGTTCATGGATGTTAGGGCTTCAGGTTTTCTATTCTTCCTAATTTAATCTTGGTAGGTTGTTTCCAGGAATGTATCCATTTCCTCCAGATTTTCCAGTTTGTCAGTACAGAATTGTTCATAATAGTCTCTGATGGTCTTTTGTATTTTTGCAATATCAGTCGTAATATTTCTCTTTTCTTTCCTGATTTTGTTTGAGTCTGTTAGAAATAAAGCTCGAAGTCACAAAGAAAATGAGCACTTGAACAAAGGATTTCTCAGCAAGGCAATTTTTACTTCTGCAGAAGGGTGCTACCCGTAAGCCTGATTGCCACGAGAGCACCCAGAACAAGGGAAAGCAGGGGTTTTTATTCCTAATGCAAGTTGTTTCTACTGTTGTGTCCTGTCTCCATTGGCTGGAGCTGGGCCACACAATCTAAACTGATCCCAGTTGGCTAAAAATGTTAACTTTCCTAAATAAGGTAAAGGTGCAATGGGGAACAAAGGAATTGAGGGGGTCACTTATGGGAAACCAGGAAGACAATAATATTTCCAAATAAGGCAACAGCATAGGTTGCAAACTGGGACATATCTGGGCATGTCTGGTCAGATCCAGGCAGACTAGGAGTTAGGCCTTGGTTCAAGTACAAGAACATAGAATGTGTTTGTTTCTTTACTGTATGTAACAACTACTTGGAGCGTAATAAAGAGTCATTCGTAAATTAAAAGATTTGTTAGTATGAAGAGTAAGGGAAACTTAAAGAAAGCTTTTAAGGGGAACTATCTTCTTAACACTGATCATGCTAAACTAAAAAGGAAAGCTTTGGAGAGGAACTTTTAATCTTTACAGTTTCCCCCTCTTGATTTTACAGTTCTTCCTCTTCAAATCTCCTTAACATATCTTGACTTTGTTGCTCTTCTTGATCAGTTAAAAGGAACAATTTATCTGAGTAAGGGGGAGGAGAATTGAAAGGGGTTTTGGTAAGAGCCTTTTCTATAAGCCTTTGCACTAGTCCACGAATGCAAGGTATAATACAACATTCTACAAGGATAAGTACACTGATTATGAGAGTCAGTGAGGTGAGAATTGAGGACATGAGTCCTTTCCACTTACCAAACCACCTTTCCATTAAGCTAGTGAAACGATCATTTATTCCAGAGTTTTTAGCTAGTTCATTTGATAAAGCAGTAAGACCTTGCAGTGCTTTTGTCATAGTTCCATCAGGGGCACTATTATTACAGATAAAAGTACAACATTGAGCTCCAATCATAACACAAACCCTGCCTTTTTCTACTAGTATCATATCTAGTGCTACTCTATTTTCCCAAGTCATCTGACTGGTGGGTCCTAGTTGCACAGCTATTCACTCATAGTATCCCTTGTGCAATTAATGAATCATTGCTGATTGTAGTAAATATAATTTATCCAATCTACATATTTTTTTCAAGATGGAGTCTCAGTCTGTCGCCCAGGCTGGAGTGCAGTGGTGTGATCTTGGCTCACTGCCACCTCCGCCTCCCAGGTTCAAACAACTCTCTCCTGAGTAGCTGGGATTACAGGTGCATGCCACCGTGCCCAGCTTATTTTTGTATTTTTAGTAGAGGCAGGGTTTCACTATGTTGGTCAAGCTGGTCTCAAACTCCTGACCTCGTGATCCGCCCGCCTTGGCCTCCTAAAGTGCTGGGATTACAGACGTGAGCCACTGTGCCCGGCTATCCAATCTACATTTTTATTGATAGTCACCCACCTGAATAATGACTTAAATCCTGCAGTTATTTGGTTTCAAGCTTTAAATTCATCTGGTAGTCCGGTAGCATATGTATAAATGTTGGGATCAAAAGACTCACAGAAACACTTTTTGTACTACGATGCCCTTTTTTAATTTTAACGAAAATGCCATTTTTGTTAATTTTTTTTTGGTGAATGAAATGCCAGGGCGAAAGAGCTAGCCAATTGAATTACAGCACAAGTACCACTCCTGTTATTTGGCAGAGTATCCCACAAAGGCCCACCACAATGCCACCATACTTCTACTTGGGGATGGATAAGGGCGGACTGATGGGTTAGCTCTTGGAAGTGCTTGACCTCACTGCATCCCATCAGGTTTCCAAGGAAAGCCGAATTTTCTCCCTGTTGTGAGAGACACGAAGTAAATTTGGTCCCGGAAGATGGAGGCTGAATGGCCTTTGGGGGCTAACCTGCAGGGTGCTGGACCCCAGGGAATAGCAGAGAAAGTGTTTGACATGATTTATTGCCCCAGGCTGTGGGGTCTTGGAGCAGAGCTACCATGCAGTCCATTTCTGGTCTATTACAAGACCATTTGAATGGAAAGGGGACAATTTGGGCCTCTGGTCTGCTGTGTGCCCAAGCATAACTATCATTCTTATTTTGACTGTGGATGGAATATTTAATCCATTCCAGCCAGGTATTTGCATCCTGAGACCCTGTTTCAATGGCTAGAGTTTGCCTCAGGTCTTTTACTTGTACTATTGTTACTTTGGTTTTGTCACTGGGTATAGGTGGGGTGATGGTTTGAGGAAGATATGATGAGAGGTAGAGTAGGTTTCAAAAATTCCCCTAGAATGAGCAGCCCCTGAGTCAATTAAAAAGGTGATATTCTCAGGTTTGGGTCCTACCTCTACATTTATCAGGGGTTCTTGGTGGACTCGAGATAAAAAGAATAGAGCCCCTGGCCCCCTACTCCTCCTCAAAGATTGTAAGTGGGTGATTTCTTTTTCTTTTTTCCATTCAGGGCATTCTCTTATAAAGTGACCTTCCCACACTTGAAGCATTTCTTTTGCCCTATTCCTCTTTTTATTCCCTTGTTCCCTGGTTTGATTCCTTTACCTCTGTTATAGGGTCTGGCAGTCGGGTACCTAAAAGATTTACCAGCGACATTTCTTTGAACTGCCTGTTGGGGAGTTCCCTGCTGTAAGGACAGCAGAATCTTTGCTTTGTGCTTTTGCTTTTCTTCATCCATCTTGTACATACACCATTTGGGCCTCCCTTAAGAGTTCCCCTATGGGATGGTCCTTCCAATTTTCTATCTTTTGTAATTTCTTGGTAATGTCTGGCCAGCTATTTGTGACAAAGTGAAGCTTTAACATTCCATGTCCAAGTGGGTCTCCTCCACCCAAACCAGCATATTTCCTCATTTGTTCCTTAAGCCTATTAAAAATTCCATAGGCCCCCATCCTTTTCTTGCTGTATATTAAAAGCTTTGGTCATATTCTGGGTGCGGGGGGTACCGATTCTCTAATTCCTTTTATTATCATTTCTTGCAGGTCTCTAATATTCCTCCTATGAGCTATGTTGTTATTATCCCACTGGGGATCTTGAGCAGAAAATTTCTGTTTGGCTGCAGGGACGTTTTGACCTGGAGGATGCTCAGGCTCCCAAATGGTCATAGCAGCCCTATGCATCCTGCTCCTTTCTTCCCCCGAGAAAAGGATGCCTATGATGGACATTAACTCAGCCCCAGTATACAACTGGGGTCTTAAAAATTGATCAATTTGATCTGCCACACCATAAGGATCGTCTAAGAGTGGCTTGAGTTCCCTCTTCAAGCTTTGGACTTCTGAACTGGTCAGGGAATCATTTACAAAGCCAATGCTCCCTCCTCCTAGAGGCATTTCCCTCAATGGGAAGAAGTTTGTAGCCAAACCCCTAGAGAAGAGGGAAAAGGAAGTTTTGGATATCCTTTTTACATTGTTCTAACTCATGTTGAAGTCTTTCTGAGGGAGGGCATTCAAACTGGGGATGACCCCAAGAATCAAGTGTTATAAGGAGGGAAAAAAATCTGAGTAGGGGAAAGGTCTGGGACTGTTACATCTACTGGAGGGGGAGGTGGGGGATGTTGGTCTACTGGGAGGGGAGAAGAAGGTTTGGTGGTGGAAGATGGTCTAAGGGGTCCCACGTGTTGGTGGGGTTCTTGGAGTAAGGGGTATTAATTTAATGAGAAGTAGTTTCTGGCTTGTCTCCTTTAGTTTTCAGATGACAAAGGAGGATGGGCCCTTGCCGCCAACACAGAACATAATGTATTTCCTCCTGGGAAACAGGACTCTTATCATTTACATATTCTATTAAAAGCTGGCAAGTCCAATCCTCATTTGACCCGAATTTTGGCCAGAAAACTGAAAGCTTTAGAATAGGTTCCTTGGTCCAAATGAAACAATAATACTTTATCATCTGTTGCTTTTTCTTATGTTTAGTCCTCTTGTATCCTTCCAATATTTTAACATGAGTCCTAAAGGACTATCAGAGGTGATTTCACTGTCTGCCCTTTCCTTTTTACCTTCTATGTTACTCAGGGTATTTCCCATGTTGAATACTGGTTAGGCTCAGTCCCTTGAACTAGAGATTTCTCACCTATCCTTCCCTGGAGGTTTAATCCCTACCCTGGAGCTTCCTTGCACTCCTCTCCTTTTGCTTTGTCCACTCTGGCTGCTTTCCCAGAGGAAATTAGGCTCCTCTTAGCATCAGTGGGACTGCATAAACCCCAACATCAGTATCCCTACAAGAGGTCCACCATAAGCTGTATGAGGTGACCACAGAACCGCAGATTGGACTCACTCACTCTGCACAGCAGTAGTGCTTGTTACCTTTCACGCCCTTTAACCTCCAGAATATCCCCACCACCAAGGAAATACTGTTGTCCTTGCGACTTTTTTACCTTGGTCTCTGCACAGAGTTACCTGGTCATTGTGGTACTTGCAGGCCTTCTCCTTCCACAATGCTGAGAGCCTGGATTTGTTCGTCACGATGGGTAGTCTCAATCTCCCATCCCTGGGGCCACTGCTGTGGGGCAGTGAGGTGTGCCTCCCCTAGATGAGGCGACCAAAGACCCCTTCCCAAAGGAGAATGGGAATCCTGGATGAGCCCCCAGAAAATTGTTAAAAATAAAGCTTGGAGTCACAAAGAAAAGGAACACTTGAACAAAGGATTTCTCAGCAAGGCAATTTTTACTTCTGCAGAAAGGTGCTACCCATAAGGCTGATTGCCACGACAGCACCCAGAACAAAGGAAAGCAGGGGTTTTATTCCTAATGCAAGTTGTTTCTACTATTGTGTCCTGTCTCCATTGGCTGGAACTGGACCACACAATCTAAACTGATCCCAATTGGCTAAAAACTTAAACTTTCCCAAATAAGGTAAAGGTGCAATGGGGAACGAAGGGAAGAAGGGGGTCGCTTATGGGAAACTAGGAAGACAATAATATTTCCAAATAAGGAAAGAGCATAGACTTCAAGCTGGAACATGTCTGGGCATGTCTAGGCAGATCCAGGCAGACTAGAGAACAAAGGAGTTAAACCTTGGTTCAAGTACAAGAACATAAAATGTGTTTATTTCCTTATTGTATGTAACAACTACTTGAGGGGCACCACAAGGAGTCATTAGTAAAATAAAAGATTTGTTAGTATGAAGAGTGACGGAAACTTAAAGGAAGCTTTTAAGAGGAACTATCTTCTTAACACATCATTCTAAACCAAAAAGGAAAACTTTGTAGAGGAACTTTTTTTCTTAACAAATTTTCTCTCTTTTTTTTAGGTTTGTTTAGCTAGTGGTTTTCCAATTTTGCTTATGTTTTTGAAGAACAAACTTTTCACTTTGTTGATCATTTACATGGTTTTTAAAAGTTTTTATTTAATTCTACTATGATCTTTATTATTTCTTTTCTGCTAATTTTGGATGAGTTTTTTTCTTGCTTTTCTAGTTCCTTGAGGTTCATTATTATATTGTTAATTTGTAATGTTTCTACTTTTCTTAGGTAGGTATTTATTGCTATAAACTTCCCTTTTAGCCCTGTCTAACTGTATCCCACAGGTTTTGGTATGTTGTGTTTCCATTTTCATTTGTTTCAAGAAACTTTTTGATTTACATCTTAATATCTCTGTTTACTCAATGGTAATTCAGGAGCATGTTGTTTAATTTCCATGTATCTGTCTAGTTGCCAACATTTCTCTTGGTGTATATTTCTAGTATTTTTCCATTGTGGCCAGAGAAGATACTTAATATGATTTCAATTTTTGAAAACGTGTTGAGACTTGTTTTGTGGGTTAACATAGGCTCTCTCCCAGAAAATGATCCATGTGTTCCTGAAAAGAGTGTATATTCTGTAGTGTTAGACAGAATGCTGTGTAAATATCTGTTAGCTTTATTTGGTGTAAAATTCAGTTTAAATCCACTGTTTCTTTCTTGATTTTCTGTGTAGATGATCTGTCTCATGCTGAGGTTGGGAAGTTGAAACTCCCCTCTCTTATTGTATTGGAGTCTATGTCTCTTGTTAGATGTAGTAATATTTGTTTTATGAATCTAGATGCTCCAGTGTTTAGTGCATATATATTTAGAATTGTTCTATTCTCTTCTTGGATGGATCTCTTTATGATTATGTGATGGCCTTCCTTATCTTTTAAAAAAATTGTTCTTGACTTACAGTTTATTTTATCTGCTATAAGTATAGCTACTCCTGCTCACTTTTGGTTTCCATTTGCATAGATAACCTCTTGCCATTCTTTTACCTTCTGTCTCTACAGATTCTGGTGAGGTGGTGTTACCGGTGAGTTTTTTTGTAAGCAGAATATAGTTAGATCATGTTTTCTACCCATTCAGTCATTCTAAATCTTGTAAGTGGAGAATTTAATCTGTTTACATTCCAGATTTTTATTAATATGTGAGGCTTTCTGCTGAGACCAGCTCAGTCAGGGAGACCCTAACCCAGTGGCACTAGAGGAATTAAAGGCAGACACACAGAAATATAGAGGTGTGAAGTGGGAAATCAGGGGTCTCACATCCTTCAGAGCAGGCAGCCTGAAACAGAGATTTTCCCACGTATTTATTAACTCAAGCCAGTGATAAGCATTGCTTCTATAGATTATAGATTAACTAAAAGTATTCCTTATGGGAAACAAAGGAATGGGCCAAAATAAAGGAGCGCTTGGCTAGTTATCTGCAACAGGAGCATGTCCTTAAGGCACAGATCGCTCATGCTATTGTTTGTGGTTTAAGAACAACTTTAAGCAGTTTTTCACCCCGGGTGGGCCAGGTGTTCCTTGCCCTCATTCCGGTAAACCCACAACCTTCCAGCGTGGGCGTCATGGCCATCATGAACATGTCACAGTGCTCCAGAGATTTTGTTTATGGCCAGTTTTGGGGCCAGTTTATGGCCAGATTTTGGGGGGCCTGTTCCCAACAGCTTTGTTCCTGTCACATTGTTGTTTTCTGGTTGTTTTGCATGTCCTTTGTCTTTTTCTCTTATTGCTTATCATTATGGTTTAGTGGATTTCTGTAGTAGGACCATTTGAGAACTTTCTCTTCCTCTTTTGTGTGATTGCTTTACCAGTGAGTTTTATACTTGTGTATGTTTTCTTGGTAATAATGTGGAGATGTTGAAAACGTCCTTTCAATTCCAGGTTTAGGACT
The DNA here is from genome assembly GCF_024542745.1 of Macaca thibetana thibetana. Classification (NCBI taxonomy): domain Eukaryota; kingdom Metazoa; phylum Chordata; class Mammalia; order Primates; family Cercopithecidae; genus Macaca; species Macaca thibetana. The sequence continues at coordinate 31,370,736 of NC_065581.1, read as the reverse complement.
TTCTTGAGCATTTCCTGTATGCCCTGTCTAGTGGTAATGAAACCTTTCAGCATTTGCTTGTCTTGGAAAGATAATTTCTTGTTCAATTATGAAGAATAATTATGCTTGGTTTATTACTCTTGGCTTGGCACTTCTTTTCTTTCAGGGCCTTGATTATACTATCCTATTCTCTTCAGGCCTGTAAGATTTCTGCTAAGAAATCTGCTGTTAGAGCTGGGCGTGACGGCTCACACCTGTAATCCCAGCATTTTGGGAGGCTGAGGTGGGTGGATCATTAGGTCAAGAGATCGAGACCATCCTGGCCAACATGGTGAAATCCTGTCTCTACTAAAAATACACACACACACAAATTCCAGTTAGCTGGATGTGGTGGCGTGTGCCTCTGTCTTATTGGTATTGCTTTTGACATTGCTTAACTTATTGAATTATTTCACAATGTATATCTTAAGATTTGAAATTCTTCCTTCTGCCTGACATTGCAGGATAAAAATTTTTCAATATTTGGTTGTTTATATTGTACCAAATGTAGTGTATTGTTGAAACTTTCAAATGTATTTGGAATTCCATGTCATGAATTCTTTAATTCCAGAATTTCTGTTTGTTTTTTTTTTTAAATCTATATCTTTTGTAAACTTCTTATTCATATCCTGAATTATTTTTATGTTTTCTTTGTATTTTTTTTTCAGAATTCTTTTGTATCTCACTGAACTTCTGTAAAGTGAATGTTTTGAATTGTTTATCTGGAATCTTGAAAATTTCTTTTTGATTAAGATCTATTGTGTTCCTTTGGGTTTTTTTTTTTTATTTTTTGCTTTATCGTGTTTCTTTGTCCTAATGTTAATATTTTTGCATCTGATATAACAGTCAGTTCTTCCTATTTTTGAATTTTGTTTCATAGTGGAGAACTTTTTCCTGAAGATGAGTCTATGGTGTTGGTTGTGTGGGGTACTTTGTATTTGATTCTGGGTGTAGTACGTAGTAGAGTATTATGGCCTCTGTATAATTTCTTTGGCTGTAGACAGTGTTAATGGTATCTGTGATTTCTTCTGTGCATTAGGGTGTGGTTATTAGTGAGGCTGTGGTGAAGATGTGCTGCGGCCTGGGATGCCACATGAGACAGTCTTCAGGCTCCAGTGGTGGCAGTGGTGTGCTGAGTGTTCCTATCTTTGTGCCCCAATGTGGTGTATACTGGCATTTGTGTTGGTGGTTACTGGTGGGCTGATTCCTGGGCCTCTGGGTGGCTTGCTTGGATGCCAGTAGTGGCAGTGGTTGACTGGGTGGGTGGGTGGGTGGGGTCTTTGGCTCCTGGGCAGCTAGCTTGGCAGTGGCAATGGTGGGCTGATTCTCTGGGTCCCAAGCAGTGTGCGTTGTTAGCAGCAGCTGTGATAGGTTGGGTGAGATGCCCATAGGTGGTGTTTGTATGTAGGTGACAGCTAAGGTGATTGTACCCAACCTCAGGTACCCAGGAGGAGTACGCACGTGCCCAAGGTGGTGGATTGGGTAAAGGAATTCCCAGGCCCTGGGGCTGTGTTCTCTGTCTCAGTGAGAGGAGTCAATGAAGCTGTCTCTTCATCATTAAATGTTGTGCCACCTAGTCCCTTAACTTTCTTTTTGCCTAGAATACTGAAACATTTATTATAATTTAGGTCTGCTGGTTATTTTTTCACTCCCTATATGTCTAAAATCCCTTAGTTTGTTTGTTTGTTTATTTTTGAGACAGAGTCTCATTCTGTTGCCCAGGCTGGAGTGCAATGGTGTGATCTTGGCTCTCTGCAACCTCTACCTCCCGTGTTCAAGTGATTCTCCTGCCTCAGCCTCCTGAGTAGCTGGGATTACAGGTGCGTGCCACCATGCCTAGCTAATTTTTGTATTTTTAGTAGAGACGAGGTTTCACCATTTTGGTCAGGCTGGTCTTGAACTCCTGACTTCGTGATCTGCCCAACTCGGCCTCTCAAAGTGTTGGAATGACAGGCATGAGCCATAGTGCCTGGCCTAAAATCCCTTTATTTTTTGATGGCTATTTTGAAGGTGTGTTAGCTTAATTTAATCATTACACATGGTATACGTATATCAATAAATCAAGCAATATCTGTCAATTAAAATTATACATATCTATTTGAAAAAGGTATTGTTTTCTGGGAATAGAATCTATTTTCACAACATTTTCCTTTTAGGACCTTAAGATGTTGCTCATCTGTCTCCTCATTTGCATTGTTTCCAATGAAATACCTGCTGTCATCTTTATTATTATTATTATTATTTTCACTTTCTGCTTTTTCAATGTTCTCTTCTTCTGTGGTTTTCAACAAATACATGGGTTTTTTTTTTTTAACCCAGAATTAAGGAGTGAACTTGAGAAACAATGTATAGGGAGGGCTTTTTGGCTACTGGTTGTAAATTATTAGAAACAGTTGTTTGCTACTTGTTTTATTAGGTCACAGGCTAATTTCCTCAGAGTATTCTTATATTGAAGAATGTCATAATTCATTTTATTGGTCACCTAAAACCATAAAAACCCTAGAAATAAACCTAGGCAATACCATTCAGGCCATAGGCATGGTCAAGGACTTCATGACTAAAACACCAAAAGCAATGACAACAAAAGCCAAAACTGACGTATGGGATCTAATTAAACTAAAGAGCTTCTGCACCACAAAAGAAACCACCATCAGAGTGAACAGGCAACAAATAGAATGGGAGAAAATTTTTACAATCTACTCATCTGACAAAGGGCTAATATCCAGAATCTACAAAGAACTTAAAGAAATTTACAAGAAAAAAAATCAAACAAAACGTGGGTAAAGGATATTAACAGACATTTCTCAAAAGAAAACATTTATGTAGCCAACAGACACATGAAAAAATGCTCATCATCACTGGCCATCAGAGAAATGCAAATCAAAACCACAATGAGATACCATCTCACACCAGTTAGAATGGCAATCATTAAAAAGTCAGGAAACAACAGGTGCTGGAGAGGATGTGGAGAAATAGGAACACTTTGACACTGTTGGTGGGACTGTAAACTAGTTCAACCATTGTGGAAGACAGTGTGGCGATTCCTCAAGGATCTAGAACTAGAAATACCATTTGACACAGTGATCCTATTACTGGGTATATACCCAAAGGATTATAAATCATGTTGCTATAAAGACACATGCACATGTATGTTTATTGTGGCAGTATTCACAATAGCAATGACTTGGAAGCAACCCAAATGTCCTTTGTAGGGACATGGATGAAGCTGGAAACCATCATTCTGAGCAAACTATCACAAAGACAGAAAACCAGACACTGCATGTTCTCACTCATAGGTGGGAATTGAACAGTGAGAACACTTGGACACAGGGTGGGGAACATGACACACCGAGGCCTGTTATGAGGTGGGGGTAGTGGGGAGGGATAGCATTAGGAGACATACCTAATGTAAATGACGAGTTAATGGGTGCAGCACACCAACATGGCACAGGTATACATATGTAACAAACCTGCACGTTGTGCACATGTACCCTAGAACCTGAAGTATAATTATAAAAAAAAAATTGGTCATCTTGGCTAAAGCATGGTGCCTAGAGAGGTGGTCAAGAATTATTCTGGATGATTTGTGAGGATGTTTGTTGGATGAGATTAACATATAAGTAGCTAGACTTTGAATAAAGTAGATTGATGTCTATCATGTGGGTGGGCTTCATTCAATTCATTGAAGGTGTAAATTAAACAAAACACTGACCTTCCTCGAGCAAGATGGAACTCTGCAGCAGACAGTGCTGGGATTTGAACTACAGTATCAGTCACCTGACCCACAAACAGCTGGTTGGTTTGTGTCCAGTGTTTACAAGATGAATGGACAACATCCTGTTTGGAAGTCCACCTCTTTTATCACAGAAGGTAAAAACAGAAGAGCTCTTGTGGACTTAATTGAATGGTGTTTTCTTAGCAGTGGTGGAAGAATTGAACAATGATAAAGTTCCTACGTTTTAGTTTTTACTGACTTACAGGGAGTGACGAATGGCCTGGCTGTGTAATTAATCAAGAGAGCAATGGGAAAGTTACATATGAAAAGAATGCCCATATGAGACAAGTCCTGTGGAAATCACTACGGTAATTTCAGGGGTTCATTAATGTAAGATCTGTTAATTCCTGATAAAGATTGGATGTTGCTCTTGTGCAGATCACATGTCGAGATGTGATCCCAACATTATAGGTGAGACCTGGAGGGAGGGAGGTGGTTGGATCATGAGGTCAGTTTCTCATGAATCATTTAGCACCGTCCCCTCAGTGCTGTTCAGTGCCCCTCAGAATAACTCCCTTCCAGGTTTGGAAGGTGATTGAAATCAACAAGAATTTATCTCCAAGTGTTTGCCAGGTGCACCTGAAATTCCATCTATGAGAGCGGCTTAGGCAGAATGATATCTTGAGTCCAGGAGTTAGATTTTAGCTTGAGCAACGTTTGAGACCAATCAGGGAAACATATCAAGATTACATCTCAAAAACAACAACAAAAAAGTCCACATTTGCTTGTGGTGATCACCTGAGTCTGTGAAATAAGTAGACACTGGGGCCTTAGCAATGCAGAGATAGGTGGAATCAAGACATATTTTTCTTGCATTCCACACATCACAGGCACAAAATACACATAAGAAGGGCTTTCTTTAACAAGAAAGAGAGATAGCATATGGCTATGTAGCAGATTCTTTTATGGGAAGGCCTTGAAACTACATAGCTGGCAAGTTAGACTGATACCATTAGCCCCAGAAAGCAGCAAATGGGTCTTGACAGGAATAGATCCTCACCCTGGAGAGGGCTTTGTTCAGCTGGTGGTAAGTGTGTCACCAAATTAACTGGGGTCCACTCACCTGGGGCAGTAAAAGCAAACATCCACACTGAGATTGTAGTGGGAGAAAGCAGGACATTTGTGTGTAGGGAGCCAAACAAGGTGAATCGGGCAGCTCACGCTTAAGACCCAACCTTTTTGATGTCTCACAAGCAAGGATTTTTAAAGGTGGCGGCAAATTTCAGGAAAGCAGAGTTACAGGTAACATCATAAATCAATGCCTAGAAGTGATACACTGCTTTGGCCTTAAAAGGTGGAAAATCCTGATGAGGGAGCTTATAGGTCTTAGGTAGATTTAAAGATTCTCTGATTTGTGATAGATAAGGAAGCAAAGCTTCCTCACACAGTTGGGGGGAGTAGAGAGGAATGTTCAGGCCTGGTCTGCGGGCTTGACTCTCTCCAGCTCCTCAGGAAGAAATTTAGAACAAAGAACGGCAGTCTGAGTTCAGTCCTCAGTTTCCCCTTTATAAGGTCTCCCTGCCAGTGGATCTATTAGGTGAGAATCTATATTTCTGAAAAACAACTCAGGGACATATGTTAAGATGTTATTTTCAGTTTCTGTAGAGAATCAAAGATGTTGTGACTCTAACCTTCCTTGGCTATTGTTTTAAGCTATCCTTACCTTCTTGTTCATAAGGTCACTCACTTGCTTTTTAGGGCTGACCAGGTGCCTGGAATTTCTCTTGAAGGAACTGAAGGTTTTTCTTTATTTCCAGGTTGAGAGGCCCTGGCAGGCTTCTAAGAGAGGTCCCTGCTTCATCTCAGATGCAAATGCTCGGAGTGCTACAAAGAACTGAATGGGAGGTACTGCAACCATGTGGACCACTGAGTCACATTTCTTTACACCGGAAAATGCACCTGCTCGAAATGTCCAACAATGGTCAGAGAGACATCCTCCTCAAAGGAAGAGTTCCATAGAGAATTAAAATAGCCAGTTGAAACATTGGGTGTATAAAGTAAGAGTGGGGAAACAAGCACGAAGGGTGGGCTTATACACCTTCATGAGTGTGCTCACACTTGACGTGAGAATATCCTCTCTTTTCCTGGTGGATCAGGGGAAAGTGCTGGTGTGATCTACATATATTCCTTCCCATGGTGGGAGGACACTGGAATAATGACTGTAATTCACCTCAACTTACTTTTCTCATACCTGATGCAGTGGTCCCAGGACTAGGGATGCAAATAGAGTCCAGAAACAGGAATTATTCCTAAGCAAGAAACTGTAAATATATTTTATGTCCTTTATGTAATAATTCCTAAGGGCCTGGAGAAGTAGGTTCTGCCTTCACTGCATCTGGCAAAGTTGGGGCTAACACTGAATGCAGCTGTATTGCCTGGGATCAGATAGTCACCCAGTTCTCTACCTGCATAACCCTCCCCTCTATGAACTGGAATGGATGACAGGAGATACTTGCTAGAACAGTATTGGTTCCTTCAGTCTAAGCCAGCACAGCAGCAGAACCTAGTGTTCCTTCCAAAATGGTAAATGTTTAGTATAAATGAAGAGAAGGAGAAATAGTAGCTGAGGGTAAATGAATGAACACATGGGTTATGTAGTGAGGAAAATCCAATGTTATATGAACTACTCAAAAGAGGTATAAACAAGAGATGGTATTGTCTCTTAGATCGATTTCTCTGGATGCCTGAAAGGGTGCAGCAATGTGTTGCTGAGACTATTCCTATTTTTGGACTGCACTGGGATAATTGTTAATGACCAAAGAGGATTCTGGTAATGTGCCAGGATCTTTTCACTGTTATCATTCTTCTGGTGTAGGAGATCTGTGATTGGCCAGGCACAGTGGCTCATGCTTTTAATTCCGTCAGTTTGGGAGGCAATGGTAGGAACATTGTTTAAGGCCAGGAGTTTGAGACCAGCCTGGGCAAAATAGTGAGACCCATTCCTATAAAATATTTAAAAATTAGTTGGACATGGTGGTGTGCACCTGTAATGCTATCTACTCAGGAGGCCGAGGCAGAAGGATCACTTGAGTCCAGGAATTCGAGGTTACAGTGAGTTATGATTGTGCCACTGCATTCTACCCTGGGCAACAGAGGAAGAAATTATCTCTAAAATAAAATAATAAATATTATAAAAAGAGATAATGTGGTCAAAACCAGGATGTGATCTGTGTCCAATAAAAGTATTTGATCTTTGTCCCTGTTTCCTGACAACCGGGTTCTAGAACATTTGCAGTCTCCTCAGTGATAAACATGACTTCAATATGGCAATGAGATGACTATGGGGTGAGGGGCTCCTAGATAGCTTCAGAATGGGGGCTGGTTGCCAGAAACACGAAGCTGTGATTAGAGGATTGGAACTTTTAGCCCCATCCCTAAAGTCTGGGAAGGAAAGAGAGGCTCAAGGTTGAGTTCAGTCACACAATGGCCGGTGATTTAATTAATCTTGCCAAACAATGAAATTTATATAGAAACCTCTAGAGATTGGGTTTCGGAGAGCTTCCCAGGTGGTGAGCACATCCGTGTGTCCACGTGCTGGGAGGGTGGTGAACTCCATCTCCATGGGGACAGAGGCTCCTGTGCTCAGAACCCTTCCAGACCTCACCCTATGCACCTCTTCATCTGGCTGCTTATTTGTATCCTTTATAACTACTGTCGTTTGAATGTTTCCCCAAAAAAGCCTGTGTTGGATATTTCATCCCGAATGCAACATTTTTAAGAAATGGGACCTTTGAGAGGTGATTGGACCATCAGAGCTCTGCCTTCATTAATGGGTTAAGGCTCATCATAAAAGGACCTGAGGCTCTCAGTTTGACCTCCTTTCCCCCCTACCTCTCACCCTCTCTTGCCCTTTTGTTTTCTACCAGATACAGTCCCTTGATCTGGGAATTCCCATCCTTGACACCATGAATGAAACACATTTCTGTTTGTTATAAGTTATCCAGTCTCAGGTGTTTGCTATAGTGGCATAATTTAAACCAGAGGTCCCTAACCCCCGGGCTGCGGACTGGTAGAAGTTCCTGGCCTGGTAGGAACCAGACCACACAGCAGGAGTTGATCGATGGGCGAGAGAGCATGAGCATGACCACCAGAGTTCCGCCTCCTGTCAGATCAGTGGTGGAATTAGATTCTCATAGAGGCACGAACCCTATTGTGAGCTCTGCATGCGAGAGATCCAGGTTGCATGCTCCTTATGAAACACTAATGCCTGGTCATCTGAGTTGCAACAGTTTCATCCAAAACCATTTCCCTCTGCCTTCCGCCACCTGCACTGGTCCATGGAAAAACTGTCTTCCATGAAACCGGTCCTGGGTGCCAAAAAGGTGGGGATTTAAACCATAACAATAAAAAAACTCCAATACTGAGTGTGAAAGGAAAGTAAAATTTCAGGACTCCAAATTCACTATACCAAAGGGAAAAGTTAAGTTTGGAGACTGAATGATGGAAAAACTGCCTTTCTTTTGTTCCTAAACAAATAACTGCAAAGATAGAAGACCCCATATCTCCCCAGGTGGCCTCCCTCACAAACTGCTCACAAGATAATTCCTTGTGGACCCCAACATGTTTACTCTAAAATGGAGTTTTGTTGACTTTCCCCCAACAATGTAAATTAACAGCTTGTCTTCACAGGCACAAGACAAAGACAAGACTAGACATCATCCCTTCACCCACCTGGAGACAAACGCATATTTGAGTTTTCTACCCAGCGTTTACTTTATCTTATGTAAAATGCAGATCTACTGAGCATGAGATGAATGCATAGTTGATTGTTTTTTTCTTCTCCTGGCTGCTCTTTCCCCTATAAATATTGAAGTCCTCAAAATCCTATTAGGAAAAAGCACAGGCCACAGATGCTACAGTGATTTGTGTCTCTGTTTCCAAGGTGCATCTTCAGCTTGGCAAAATAAACTTCTAAACTGACTGAGACCTGTCGCAGACGTTTTTTGGTTTACGTGACTATAGCAACTTCCTGAGTTCTTTGAGTTAATTTAAGAATTCTCAAACCTTGGGAGGTGAGAGACCCCTGACTTTGCAGCCACGATAAACAGAAGTGCAGGTAACCTGGGACCCGGTACTTGTGACTTGCATCTGAAGTGAGGACAGTCTTGTGGGACTGAGCCCTTAAACCTGTGGAGCCTGAGGTGAACTCCAGGTAGTTAGTGTCAGAATTGAGTCGAATTGTAGGACTCCCAGCTGCTGTCGGAGAATCAGAAAGTTATTTGGTTGGAGGAAAACCCCATCACCATCCCACAGAGAGAAACTTAGAGTAAGAGTAAGCAAGCACACCTCTATCTTTTTGGTCCCAGAGGAAAAGATAAACAAAATGTAAGCATTTATTTCATGTCCCTAATCTACTAAACACAGGTTGCTACCAGCTGCTCATTGTCCAGACGTGGAGTGGCCCTACCTCTAACCTAGAAGTTAGGATTTTTTAGGCCTTTGAGGGTGTCACATAAAAACTAATAAATGTTAGAGATTCTCTCCCCAGAAATATTTCCACACACAAGAAAATATAAATATTAATATAAAACATCGGTGTGGACCCAGATCCTTGGAGATCTTACAATCCTGGGTGTTTTAATCCTAGTAAGAGACAAAGCCGAGGGAAGCTGTTTGAATAATCATTTCACTATCACAGAATGCCACTCCAATAATCTAGAGTGTGAACTGGGATAGACCAAAACTTGATGTAATAACCTATCCTCAACGGAATGGGTGGAAACATGTTATTTATTAGTCACTGGTTCATTCAGACACTCTGCGTGCCTGCCAGGTACCAGATAAAGTTCTCGTCCTGGATCACTGCTCCAAGAATTAAAATTTGTCACTTTTCCCCACCCCCACACTCCAGCACTTGAACCCTCTTATTACATCAGAATTCCACACTGTCAATGAAAAGAGTCAAACTCGGTAACATATTGAAGAGATTTATTCTGAGCCAAAAATGAGTGACCACATCCTATGACACAGCCCTCAGGAGACCCTGAGAACATGTGCTCAAGGTGGTTGTGGCACAGGTTGGTTTTATACATTTTAGGAAGATATGCAACATCAATGAAATACATTTAAGCTATACATTGGCTCAGTTCAGAAAGTTGGAACAATTTGAAGCAGGCAAGGTTTGCGGGGTAGTGCTTCCGGGTTATAAGTAGATTTTTAATTTTTCTGATTGGCAGTTGGTTGAGTTACTATCAATAGAAAGGAAATGTCTGGGTTATGATAAGAGGTTGTGGAGTCCCAAATTTTCTCATGCAGATGACGCCTCCAGGTGCCAGGCTTCAGAGAGAATAGATTGTAAATGTTTCTGATTAGATTTAAGGTCTGTGTTGATGGTAAATGCTGGTCAGCTTTTCCTGAATTCCCAAAGGGAAGACGGCATAATCATGGTGGCTTGAGCCAGTCTTTCAGGTTAACTTTTGAGCACCCTGGCTGAGGGTGTCCATTAAGATGGTTAAGAGTGGGTGGCTTTGATGTTTATTTTTGGTTTACAACATGTAAAATGTTGAGAGGGGACAGAAACCACCTCCTCCCTGGAAGAGGACAACACTCCAGTCACCCTGCAGTTGATCATGGACATGCGTCTTAAGCTCCACCAGTCCGATGACCACCTGCTGAAGAGGTGTCATTGTCTCAGGTAAATACTAAGGGTTTGTCATCTCATGCCAAGAAGATGAAGGACACTGACATATGAGGAGTGAGTTTAGGAGCAAAGGGCTGAATAGGTAAAAAAAAGACAAAGGGGAACAGCTCTCTTCTTGTGAGAGAGAGGGGCACCCAAAAGGGAATTCCGGCCTGAAATGGGAGTGCATTGGATTTTACAGGCAGGCTTGAGGAGATGGTGTCTGATTTATGTAGGGCCCACAGGTTGGTTGGACCATTTGTGATATTTACACAGTGCGTGTGGAAGGCTGTTCACCCCACCCTCATCCTATTATGCAAATGGGCTATCCCTTGGCCGGCGCCATGTTGTCTGCTCCTTACTGTAAACGTGCCTGGCAAAGAGAAGGGAAGATGGAGTTGCCATTGTGAACATGCCCAGTCCCAGGTGTCCTATTCCTATTGGTACAGCTGCCGGCATTCACCCGTGCAAGCTTCCAGCTTACTTGTCTATGTCTGAAGCTTGATATTACAGGCTGCTCCTTGTTAGAAAAGAAAATAGTTTGGAGCCTGCTTTTCATTAAAAGTCTTCCGTACCCTCACTACCTGTCTAAATAATTTCTTCTTAACTGCAATATCACTGCCAGACTGAGCCAGAATGAGGTGACAGAGAGGCTGGGACTGTGCAGAATGCATTTTAGTAAAGATGGCTGAGTGACAGTAGTGATGTCCAATTTCCAAGTGCAGCAGTGACATCTGTCCTAGCCTCGGGGTCCAGTGTCCAGCACCAGGTGTCAGGGTGTGAGCGGGTGTCAGAGAGGGGCAGTTGTTCAGGAGGGACCTTCCAGGGTGGGCTGTGTGTTCCTGGTGTGTAGGTTTCAGCCACATCCCCCCAATGATATATGACTCATACAGAAATTTGGCTCCAAGAAGTCCACCCACTGTGGCGAGAGCCGCATCCTGAACACCTGGGTGGAAGATCATCACATCTCATAACTGATAATACACATCCTCCCTTTTCTTTCTGTGAGAAAAATCCTCTTTTAAACAGAGTTTGAAAACCCACCCCACCCACCCACCCTGGGCACTCTCTGATCTCTGATCTCAGTGGTTCCTGATCTGGCTGAGCAACAGGATTGCTGGCGGGGCTTAGAAAATACTCAGGCCACTCCCCAGAACCCCTGTCTCAGAGTTTTATGCACAAGACCAAGGATTCGTTTATATAACAAGCCCTAGAGGTGAGGCTGATGCTCAGACATGTGGGATCCTGGTGTTCTTGCTACTCCAAGTGTGATCTGGAGACCAGCAACATGAGCTCCAGCCTTGTCATAAATCCAGAATCTCTTGCTCGACTCCAGACTTCCTGGATCTCAGCACCACATCTGGGTGATCCCTGTGCACACGGGAGTTCCTTGTCTAAGTGTCCTCTAGACTTGGGGTCAGAACTGTGCAGTCTGCTCTGGGTGTGGTCTGATCACATCCCTTACAACTGGAGGTCCAGGGTTCAGTCCTTGCCCTCATTCTTTTCCACAGTCAATCACTCCCTTGGTGCCCTCATCCATGCTTGAGGTTTTAAGTATCGTTTATATGGTATGAGCTCCTAAATCTATTTCTCCTGCCCAGTCTATTTCTCCTTTCCCTAAACTCTGGAGTTGTCTGTCCAAATTCCACCCCAGCTCCCCAACCTGCATTCCTAGTAGACATCTCCTCTACTGAGTGCCTGTGATGCCCCCACCTCAGTATGCTCCTGCCAGAGTCTCCCCATCTCCACTGACGCAGATCCACCTTTTCTACTCACTCATTTTACAACTATGGGTGTCCTTGATTCATCTTTCTCACACCACAGATACAATCTACTGGCAAATGCTGTGAGTTCATCTTCAAATGCATCCAGAATCCCCTCACGTCCCACTATTTTCCCTGCTCACAGCCCAGTCAAGGTAACTGACATTTCCAGCCTGGAATACTGCACTCGCTTCCTTCTTTCCCCTCTGTCCCCTCGTCCCTCACCTCTCAATTCTGTTGTCAGCACAGCAATCAGAGATCCTTTTAAAAGAGAAGTTATATCATGGCCCTCTTTTGCTCAAAACTGTCCTCTGACTCTTCATCCCACTCAGAGCAAAGGTCAGATCCAACCCCATTCCCCTCAAGCCCACCTGCTCTGACCGCACCTCTGACCTCACCTCAGTTTCTTCTGTCCAGCCCTCCTGGCCTCCTTGTTCTTCTGGGAACACAGACACCTTCCTGCCATAGTGCATTTGGACTGGAGGTTCCTCTGCCTGGAAAGAACTTCCCCAGACATCCTCACGTCCCTCAAATCTTTCCTCAGAAGTCACCTTTGCAACAAGGCACACACTGACTACCCAGCACAACAGCCACGTTCCCTGTCCCCACTGCCCACATCCTGGATTACCTGCCTCACAGCACTTACCACCTTGTAGCACTTTCCTTCCTTACTTTGGTTATAGCGTATCTAACGTCTGCCTCTTTCCACTGGAACATATGCTACAAAAGGCCAGAGATTTTTCTGATTTTACTTCAGTGGTGTTCCCAGATGCAGAACCATTCTGTCCTATGTCTGGTCAATGACAAAGGTCAGTTGAATGAATGATCACTGTAGAGCACCTCCCTATTCTAAAGGCAGCATCTTTATTAACATAGCCTTAGGCCAAATGCTGTTTTGTGGCAGGTACAGCACAAGGTCCCCTCACACTGAGATAGAGGCCGCCTATGTTTTTCTCAGCAGTGCTGCTTGTGTGCCCTCCCTCCCCCATCCCTCTTTCTACAGCAACGCCCCCCGCACCCCCCACCCCCGCACACTGCAGCACACAATCAGGTTCTCTCTTCAGGAAAGAACAGTCCTTGAAGATAGGTCCAATTTCACAGACAAATGTAAGTCTAAATTAGACTCTGCTTTATAGATTCATGAGTTGAGGTTGGATTCAGCACCAAGATCACTAGAACCAGGGCAGGGAGAGAGGGCAGGAGAGCAGAGCAGAAAAGAAGCTCTAGAAGCAGGGCAGGAGGTGAATGGCTCTGAAAATTTGTCTCAGAATACACAGAGACCCCGTGTGCAGGGGCTGCCTTGGGCGATGTCTGAGCCTCTGTGGTCACAGCTCCTGCTGGACAAGTTTCCACTGAAGGGACAAGGACGATGGGGCAGTGGTGACCCAGCTGAGGACTGACCACATAAAGCCCATGAAGAACTGAACAGCAACTAGGCACAGGCCCAGTCCACACTCGGCTCCTCACAGCCTTCTCCACCCCCACCCGTAACAGACTCAGCACAGCAAACATGTGGATTCTGGAAGGTTCTCAGGTCTTTATTTGCTCTCTGAAATTCTAGGAATTGACTTATTTAATTAATCCATCAACCTCTCATAGCAGATATTTGAGAAAACAAATTTATATTCAGATTCTTATTTTCAGTAGGGAAGTAAGAAGTTGCAGCTCAGTGCACATAAAGTTGAGACTGAGATGGAGACATCCAGCCCCACCTCTCTGGAACAGGAAAGATGACTGGGGAGGAAACACTGGTCAGCGTGGGAACAGGGGTCACGGTGGACACAGGGATGGGCTGTCTCTCCACCTCCTCACATTATGCTAACAGGGACACAGACACATTCAGATGCCTTTGCAGAAAGAGATGCCAGAGTGTCTTCAAAAGGGAGGCGTGAAGAAATCCTGCTTCTCAGTTCCACACAAGACAGTTGTCTCAGGCTACAGAAAACAAGTCATGAACAAAAAATTCAAGTCAGTCATGGTAAGTGATGACACTCTGAACAGCCCACCACACACTCGAAACGTTACAATCAAAGAATCTCCATTACCCAGGCCTTTCCCCTCTGCCCCCCCGCCCCCCACTCTAGACCCCAAGAATCTCACCTTTTCAAGCCGTGAGAGACACATCAGAGCCCTGGGCACTGTCATTGGCTGGGGTAGAACAAAAACAGGACATGGTCAGAGCCCGCAGGAGACATGGGACAAGAGGAAGTACAGGGTTGCTGAGCTCCTCCACACTCCCACCCCCACCACTTACACGCAGCCTGAGAGTAGCTCCCTCCTTTTCCACCTGTGGGAAGAAAATGTCCTGTGAGGAGGCTGGGAGGAAGCAGGGCCATACGATCTTAGAGGAACCTCCTAGTCTTGGACCCAAGAGAAATTTCCAGAACTATGACTACAGACCCAGGGCAGGATCAGGGAACAGGAGGAAAGCAGCTGTGTGTCCTGGACCAACTGCCCTCCCAAGGTCTGTCCTTAGCAGGGACCTTCCCCTGACTCGTGAATGCTGGAATCAGGACCCAATACCATAATCATCAAGGTGATACATCCGTCCTTCATTGTCACATGTGCTACACAAAAGAGTAAGTCCTGGCACACAGGGCCCCAGGCTGGGTTAGCTCCTGTGTGGATGCTGCTTCCCAGGAATGAGGCAGGGAACACTTCTACCTGGGGCTTGAAACCCCCAGAGGGACAAGAAAACCCAGACCCCACCCCACACCCCTTCCCTACCTGAGCTCTTCCTCCTCCACATCACAGCAGCGACCACAGCTCCGGTGACCACAACTGCTAGGACAGCCAGGCCAACAACAATGCCCACGATGGGGATGGTGGACTGGGAAGATGGCTCTGGGAAAGGAGGGGAAGATGAGGGGCCCTGACCCTGCTGAAGGGCTCCAGAAGGGCTCCTGCTTTCCCTGAGAAGAGACATGACCCCTCATCCCCCTCCTTACCCCATCTCAGGGTGAGGGGCTCCGGCAGCCCCTCATGCTGCACATGGCACGTGTATCTCTGCTCTTCTCCAGAAGGCACCACCACAGCTCCCCACTTCTGGAAGGTTCCATCTCCTCCTGGCCTGGTCTCCACAAGCTCTATGTCCTGAGTTTGGTCCTCCCCATCCCGCTGCCAGGTCAGCGTGATCTCCGCAGGGTAGAAACCCAGGGCCCAGCACCTCAGGGTGGCCTCATGGTCAGAGACGGGGTGGTGGGTCACATGTGTCTTTGGGGGATCTGATGGAAAGAGTCAGAAAATTCAGGCGCTTTGCATCTCTCATGGGACACCCCAGCAGCACCCATGTGACCACCCTGAGAATGAACAGGACACCTGGGGTGGGGGAGGGAGCACAGAACCCAGACACCAGACTGGACACAGGCATCTGGGATAATCTCCTATTCCTTGGAGAGTTCTAGTCTCTGAGGGAGGAACAGGGACTTCTGGTCCTGACCTGAGTGGAGGCCGAGGGACTCAGAAAAGCTGGAATCAGACCTTCAAACGCATTTAGTGTGAGGCAGAGAACAAAGCCTGAGAGAAAAATTCACGATGCCCAAGGCTGCTGCAGGGGTCAAAGGGGACCCCTGATCTGTATTCTAGGGACTGTCTTCCCCTCCATGTCCTCAGAGACGTCATCCCTTAATTGTCCTAGAGAGCAGAGGGGCCCTCAGAGGAAATCAGGAAAACTCATGCCATTCTCCATTCAAGGGAGGGGACATTCTAGCGCTGATCCCATTTTCCTCCCCTCCTCATGGGAGGCCATCCCGGGCGATCTAGAGGTGATGGGGAAGGCTCCCCACTGCCCCTGGTACCCGCGCGCTGCAGCGTCTCCTTCCAGTTCTCCAGGTATCTGCGAAGAGCCACTCCACGCACTCGCCCTCCAGGTAGGCTCTCCATCTGCTCCGCCTCAACGGTCCCCCTCCCACTTCGCTGGGTGTTCTGAGCCGCCATGTCCGCGGCGGTCCAGGAGCGCAGGTCCTCGTTCAGGGCGATGTAATCCTTGCCGTCGTAGGCGTCCTGGTAATACCCGCGGAGGAGGCGCCCGTTGGGTCCCAGGTCGCAGCCAGACATTCTCTGGATGGTGTGAGACCCTGGCCCCGCCCCCGCGGTCAGTACAGGACCCCCGAGCCCCGCCCCGCCCCGACCAACCCGCGGGGATTTTGGCCTCAACTGAAAATGAAACCGGGTAAAGGCGCCTGGGGCTCTCCCCGGTCGAGGGTCTGGGCGGGTCCCGCGGCCTCGGGGCGGATCTCGGACCCGGAGACTCGGGGAGACCCGGACCGTCCGTGGGGGATGGGGAGGGGTCGTGACCTGCGCCCCGGGCCGGGGCCACTCACCCCCCTCGCTCTGGTTGTAGTAGCCGCGCAGGGTCCCCAGGTCCACTCGGTCAGTCTGTGCGTTGGCCTTGGCGATCCGTGTCTGCTCTTCCCAATACTCCGGCCCCTCCTGCTCCATCCACGGCGCCCGCGGCTCCTCTCTCGGACTCTCGGCGTCGCTGTCGAACCGCACGAACTGCGTGTCGTCCACGTAGCCCACGGAGATGAAGCGGGGCTCCCCGCGGCCGGGCCGGGACACGGCGGTGGTGAAATACCTCAAGGAGTGCGAGCCTGGGGGCGAGGAGAGGCTGAGACCCGCCCGACCCTCCTCCCCGCGCGGCTCCCCGGGTCCTGCGCCCCCGTCCTGCGGTCTCCTCGCTCCTCCCCGCAGAGGCCGTTTCCCCTCCCGACCCCGCACTCACCGGCCCAGGTCTTGGTCAGGGCCAGGATCCCCGAGAGCAGCAGGAGGAGGGTTCGGAGCGCCACGACCCGCATCTCGGCGTCTGAGGAGACTCTGATCCCGGGTGGGTGCGTGCGGACTTTAGAACTGAGACCGCGGCGACGCTGATTGGCTTCTCTAAACATCCGACACCCAATGAGACTGGGAACTGGGACGCGTCACGAGTATCCTGGAGGAAGGACCCGACACAGGTTGGGAGAAGAAGTGAAACTAGGGGAGTGGGGAATCCCCAACTCTGCGCCTCCCCAATGCAGACAAGGCTCTCGGAGCCTGAGACCCTGAGAGCCACGCCCGGGACCTGGGACTTCGTCCTGATCCCTCTTCTCCTACACCAAGCCTCTTTGTCACACTGTCTGCCTAAGTCCTGGACAAGGATCTGTCTGTGGAAACCAGGGAGAGACTCCCCCCAGGCCGCGCCCAGCCTCTTCCCCTCCCCTACTCGTCCTAGAATCCCCGTCCCTGAACTGGACTCCCTGCCTCCCACTCCTACCTCTCCCCTTGGACCTTTGTACAGGGAAACTCACCACGGGGAACTTGATGCCAGAGAGTGAGCTCGCCCTGGGAATGGAGGTGTAGAGACAGGGGTTTTCTCTCTAAACCTGGTGAAGTTTTGTCTGAAGGCACCACATAGAGATTCTCATAGAGACGAAGTTTCCTTTTTGTTTATTAATACAGTAGGTAGCACAATATTGGTAATCCCTGAATGATTAGAATTCCAATTTGTAAAAGACCTGTGTCAAAACAGCATTACAAAGCTCCTAAGTTTTACTTTCCCAGACTATGGATCTGTGACTGTGGGTTGTTGCATTTAAAACTACGTTCATTCCTTAGTCCGAGTTTCCCTGTGTGAGTCCAGAACATCTCCTGAATACAAAGAAGCAGGGTTTGTTACTGTCTATTGCAACCGGGAGCCTGTAGTCATCACCTCAAAGTGCGAGTGCTCCATGCAGACCCAATGCTCTTCACGGACGCTCAAGCACTGCCTGTTTTCCTGAACTCTGTACATCTAAGCAGTGTGCATATTTTATCTGGACACTTGGCATTTTTTTGTAACTTTTTTTTTTTTTTTTTTTTTTTTTTTTTTTTTTTATCATAAGGAGCCAACTAGTTTTTAGGAAGTCCAACAAAATGTATTGAATACAGAATGCAGAGAACCCCCTGCTAGGCTCTTCCACTGCTTTAGAATTCTTCCCTCTGCTCCTTTTCCTCACCTCCTGCTTCTCCAGCCCTTCTCTCTGCCCCTCTCATCCCCCACACCCTCCTCTCCCCTTAGTCCCTGCTACCCTATCACTCCTGAATTGTGGCACTAACACTGTCCCTTACCTCCTGCTCTCGTCTGTTCTCCCCACAGTGCTCAGCGGTCCTGCTAATGTGAGCAAGGTCGTGTCATTTCTTCACTTAACAATGGTTGGATTTTGGTCTACTATTTTGCTATATGCTTTCAATTTGTCTCATATCTTTTTGTTTCTGTTTCTCCTTTGCTACTTTCTTATGTGTCAAATAAACACTTTTTAGTTTATGGTTTTAATTCTCCTAGTGGCTTTTGGCTATATTTCTTTACACTAGCTTTTTATTGTTGTAAGAATGGAAACCCGATTCCTTGACTTTTCACAGTGAAGTTCAGATTCTGTTAAACTACATCGGGCAAAATAAAGGATACTTGTAACAGTGTAGTTTCATTTAACCTACCATTATGCTATTATTGTTTTATATATTACATCAATCTAATTATAAACTCAATGATACAGTGTAATACTTTTTTTTTTAGACAAGCAACCATATGTCTTCAGGAAATTAAGAAAATGAGTGTGAATGTGACATGTGTATGTGCATCATTCCTGTTGTTAATTGTTCCTTTCTGTGTATCTGGGTCACCATCTAGTATCATTTCCCTTCAGCCTGAAGAACTTCCTTTCAAATTACATGTAGTACAGGACTCCTAGGAAATGAATTTTATGGCTTTGATGATCTAAAAATGTCTTTATTTTTGCCTCCCTCCCCCCCCCTTTTTTTTTTTTTTTTTTTTTTTTTTTTTTTTTTTTTTTTTTTGCTTATTAGGGCATTTACGTGTAATAAAATTCACCAGTTTTAGCTGCGCTTTTTGGTGAATTTTGGTAATTATTTATAGTCGTGTAACTACCACACTGCCCAGTACAGAAACACCGAATGCAGAGAACCCCCTGCTAGGCTCCTCCACTGCTTTGGAGTCCTTTCCCCTGCTCCTTGTCCTCACCTCCTGCTTCCCCAGCCCTTCCCTCTGCCCTCATCCCTCACACCCTCTGAGAATGAGATGGGTTAGGCAGGAAGGGTTTTTGTTTGTTTGTTTGTTTTCTATGAATGAATGTAACTTTTTATTAAGATAGAGTTGTTTTATTAAAGAAACAGATGAAAATGGTTAAGTAAAATCAAATGGTTCTAAAAGTCTTACAGTGAAAGCAACAGTCCTGCCATTTGTTCTTTCCAGAGACAAGCACTTTTCATTCTCTCAGTTTTTCCTTCTGGTAGTTGCCTTCATGGGTTTTTCCAAATTATTATTTTTTCAGTTTTTCAAGTGGGTGCATATATTAATACATGTAATTTTTAAAAGCCTCTTCAGCTTATAATGCATTCTAACAGTTCCCTGCCCCATCCCTCCTAATCTTTCAAAGCAATGACTTTTAACTCTTTTAGCAATGTCTTCTTTCTCCTCACATAACTACTTAGTCATTTCTTGATTATTTTATACATTTTATAGTGATTTCTTGAATGACAGATGAGGATTTAGCTCTTACACCATCACTATCTTTACTTTTCCTCCCATATTGTCCCAAAGTAGTTACCACAGTTAGGAGCTAAGCAGTCACCACATCATTATGACTATGTACATATTGCTCATTGTTGAGGAAAACAGAGTATTGTGCTCTTACTTCCTATCCTGTACTTCCTTCTGCCCTAGAGTTAATGATTGTCTAACACCCTTCCCCCTTGTTTTTTTCACTTTTGCTTTATCTTCAATGAACTTCTTTCCAAATGCCCCAAATCTGGCAATAACCTATTATTATTTTCAAGATAAGGGAATCTCACTATGGTGGCCAGGCTGGTCTGGAACTCTTGGACTCAAGCAAACCTCTTACTTTTAGGCTCCTGAGTAGCTCGGACTGCAGCCATGAGCCATTCCACCCAGCTAACCTATTAATACTTTTACTGGTTTGTTTGTTTTGTTTTGTTTTTTTTTTTTGCTTGTTTGTTTGTTTTTTGTTTTTAAGCCAGCTCCATAGCTGGAATATGTCCTGTGTTGGATCCTATTTGCTGGATCGATGTCATTCTCTGGTTTGTCTCCTCCTTCATTTTGCTGGAGTATTTTCTCCAATAGCTTCCCAAGAAAGGGTCCATGGAGGTAACCCCTGATTCTTTGCTTGTCAAAAAATGTATTATTTTACTTTCACCCTTGATTATTTGGCTGAATATAGATTTATCCATTGAAAATCACTTTCTTTCTAGAATTCTGAAGTCATGCTTGCATTGTTTTCAGCTTCTTTTTCGAGGCAGGGTCTCTTCTGTCACCCAGGCTGGAGTGCAGTGGCGCAATCACAATTCACTGCAGGCATGACCACGCGGGCTCAATTCATCCACCTCAGCCCCTGAACAGATGGGACTACAGGTGGGTGCCACAGTGCCCAGCTAACTTTTGTATTTTGTGTAGAGATGGGGCTTCACCATGTTGCCCAAACTGGTCTCAAGGGATCTGCCTGTCTCTGCCTCCCAAAATGCTGAGCTAATGTGTTACAGGTGTGTGAGCCACTGTGCCTGGCCAGTTTTTCTTTTATTCTCTCTCTTCTTCCTTCATTTCTCGAAGGCATCTCAAACTCAATAGGCCCCAAACCAAAGTCAAACTCCATCAGAATATCCTGCTACTTCCAACCTTAAAATATATCTTAAATCGCAGTGTCTTATTACATGCAACCTTCTGGTTCAAACTACCATCATCCCTCACTTAAACTTAGAATTGGTTTTCCTGCTTCTGTATTTTTTTAAATCATAAAATATTTCAAATAAACCATGTGTGGCTTTATACTTTTTGCTACACAAAAAGAATAAAGATCTGCCAGGTGCTGTGGCTCACGCCTGTAATCCCAGCACTTTGGGAGGTCGAGGTGGGCGTATCACTTGAGGTCAGGAGTTCGAGAGCAGCCCTGACCAACATGGTGAAACTTGGTCTCCACCAAAAACACAAAATTAGCTGGGTGTCATGGTGCGCGCCTGTAGTCCCAGCTACTTGGGAGCCTGAGGCAGGAGAATCGCTTGAACCTGGGAAGTCAGAGGTTGCAGTGAGCTGAGGTCACGCCATTGCACTCCATCTGGGTAACAAGAGTGAAACTCTGCCAAAAAAAAAAAAAAAAAGATATGGAGGTTATATATTTAAACAAGGAATTGCTTTAAGTGTTGGCATCCACTGTTCTTGTGCATGCCAGCAGCTTCTTACTGCAAACACCTGGGACTTGCTATAGGGCAGCTGGAGTACCTTCCACCCACACACAGGACAGGGAGCTGACAACCAAGGAGTGGAGGATCAATACTCCAGCTTTCTCCCCTCCGTTTCCCTGTATCTCAGCAGTATGGAGCTTGTTACCAGTGAGAACCTGCTCACTGACTTTACACTGGTTTTCTTGCGTTCTCAGTTCCATTTCTCCATACCTCAATTGATGCTTTCTGGTAAGACCTAGCAAATAAACTGCTTTCACTGAAATTTCAGTCTTGGAACCTGCTCTGGGTTCCCCAAAAGACCGAAATATATTAATTTTCCCATCACTGAACTTCCAGGTTGCTTTCAATTTTTCACTGTTACAAACAGGGCTGCAACATTTGTCTACAAACCTCTAGATATACACGTAGGAAGATTTCAGTATTTCCCACTAGTGAAACTGCTCAGTTGGAAGGTATGTGCATCTTCATCTTTAATAAATACTACCGACATTTGAAAAGCCCGCCCGACAATGTCAAAGACTGGCCAGAGTGCCACATGCAATGGGTGTGGAATGGCAGCTCACTGTAGCAGGCGTGGGGACTCAGTTAGGGTCTTGGAGAGGCACTTAGTTATAGCAAGAATGTTTCATAAATGGTATCTGATATATTCAAGATTAGTGCGGGATAAAAACACGTTGCTTAGAAATAATTATACACATATCCAAAGTCAACAAAAGTCTGTTTCTTCTCATGTGAAAATACATAATTTTTTTCAGAGGGAGGGGAAACAACTTAAAATAAACCAGAAAATCCCTTCATATTAATCATTCTTCTCATATACTTCAAATTTGAACTTAATGTCTTTCTCCTCCTGGACATCAGAGAGAACACCTGGGTATTCTGGCAGAAGTTTATATTTTTCCAAATCAATTTCTGGAAAAAACGTGTCACTTTCAAAGTCCCGCATGATCCTTGTCACAAATAGTTTAAGGTGGCCTGGGTGATTCATGGCTTCCTTATAAACAGAACTGCCACCAACTGTCCAAATAATCTCTACTTTATTTGCTGATTCTGGTTGTTCAGTAAGTTTTAAGATATCATCCAGACTTCTGGCAAGAGAATGAGCTCCTTGTGGAGGTTCCTTGAGTTCTCTGCTGAGAACTAAATTAATTCTATCCTTTAAAGATCGATTCTTCTCAGGAATGGAGAACCAGATCTTCCTACACGTAACACCAGATTCTGTTTACCTTGTAGTGAAGAGTTTGTGTCATTCTCTGGAAATACCTAAATTCATTCCTGAGCGGTGGCCAGGGCAGGTGCCCGTTCTTGCCAATGCCCATGTTCTGGGACACAGCGACGATGCAGTTTAGCAAACGAACCATGACAGCAGCGGTGAGCACCTCCGAGCCCGATCGCTACACCAGAACGCGTGGCCAAGATTGGCCGGAAGGTTTTTACTTTGAACCTGGAGGATGAGCAATGACATCCCTCTCTCCACCTTAAAGCTCTTCCTGAACATTCACCCCCTGGGAGCAGGGGCAGCGCAGCAGCGCCCCCCTGATGGTCCATGCGTTTCCTTTTGCAGATCACTCACAGCCCTGAGACCCTCCTCTCCTTTCCATGCACCTGGGATTTCTTCACTGGACACCAGGCTGAGTCAAGTTTCTTGTAAAGCAAAAGAAGCGCACAGGGCTTGCTCATGGAGTCCGTGCACTAAGTGGCCGTGGTGGCTGCAATGGACACTGCATGGGCACAGCAATTGAGTCGCCACTCATCAAGGCTGACCTGGCAGCTGCCACTGCTAAGGGCCCAGCCAACCAAAAGCAGCTGTTTTATTTTTTGGATGGAGAAATAAAACAGGGAATGGTGATTAAGAATAAAATAACATTATGATAGATAAATATGCCACTAAAGATATAGTAGCAGTTTAAATAATTTTGAGACTATGAATAAGATTATGTCAATGGAGAGAACTTATTACAAGTAGAGAAAGCTGGAGTATTTATCCTCCACTCCTTGGTTGTCAGCTCCCTGTCCTGTGTGTGGGTGGAACGTACTCCAGTTGCTCTATAGCAAAAGATGGTGGGGGGAGGAATGGTGTCATCTCCACCTTTGGCGAGATCCGTGTCACCGTGTTCAGGGGAAGGGCCATGAACTCCCCATGCAGAGTGGAGGCTGCGGCTGTGAAGGTGCCTGTGGGAGAGGTAAGGAGCCGCTCCCTCTACACTGATGGCCAAGAGCCTGCAGACGGCGGGGAAGGCTTCCCCTCAGCTGTGTCCTATCAGGTTTTTTCCAAGAGTCAAGGAGTAGACCTGCATATTGCCTCTGCTGATGTGAGCTGCACGCACACCTAGAAGTGAGGTCACCCCTGCTGGGGGTCCTGGGGCTGCTGGTTGTTCTGGGTGCTCAGAGGGAAGATGGGGAGGGGGCTTTGTGCAAAACAGTAACCATACTCTATAAATTATTTTTTCCTTAACCTTTGTGTCATAAAATAAAATGTAGGACTCCAGAAGGAAAAAGAAATGGTCTAAAATTTGTGTCCTTGAATAAAAAGTGAACACCCATTAACCACCAGGAATAGACGTTTGTGGAGCAAACCAGAAGCCCCATCATTTGCCCCAGCTCAGCAGTAAACTCTTTCCTCCCCCAAATGAAAATACATCCTGACTTTCACATCATCACTTCTTTGTTCTATTTTATATTTTTATCATCCAAAATTATAATTTAGTTTTACCTCTAGAAATACTCTTTTGTTCTCTTTTATTCTATAGATTCTTTCTTGAAATTTATATTCTGTGGTAGAGCTTCCCATAGTGTGCAGTTGCTCCCCAAGCCATTGTTTAATATGTGTTTTTATTATCTGTATTGCCTCTAAATTGGTTCAGGCTTGGTTTCTTTGTCACTTGTACTTGTTTGATGGTGCTGTATTGTGTTCTTCCATCGAGAGGAAGAACCTGACATTAGTTTTTTGTTTTATTGTGTTGTTAATTGCCATTGCTGTTCAATGGTTAAATTCATTAACTCATGATGGTTTGCAAAAGAGTTATTATAGTCTCGGTCTCTCATTCCTTCCTTATTTATTATCCGAATAATTTCTAAGTAAGAGATTCACGCTCCTCCACTGTTTGTTTACTACTAGAAATTTGTTAACGAGAGACTAAGCCAAGCATCTACTCACCTATGACCCAGCAATAGCACTCTTAGTTATCAACCTTCCTGCCCCCAACGACCTTAAACCCTGCCTCGCTGCTGCCCAACCCGGACCTGGACATGCCGCTCCATGATTGCACCGAGATACTAGCTCAGGTGCACGGAGTTCGAGAGGACCTGCAGGACCGCCCACTCCCTGACGCTAACCTCGTCTGGTTCACTGATGGGAGCAGCTTCATGCATCAAGGCCAGAGGTACGCTGGAGCAGCAGTGACTTCAGAGACTGAGGTAATCTGGGTGGAACCCCTGCCCCCGGGGACATCGGCCCAGAAGGCCGAACTGATAGCGCTCACCCAAGCTCTTACCTTAGGGGCAGGGAAGAAGCTGACAGTATATACAGATAGCCGATATGCTTTTGCTACGGTGCGCATACATGGGGCCATTTACAGGGAGCGAGGGTTACTAACGGCTGAAGGAAAAAAAAAAAAACAAACAACAAGCAAGAGATCCTAGCCCTGTTAACAGCGCTATGGAAGCCAGAAAAGTTAGCCATTGTGCATTGCCCAGGGCATCAGAAACCAACCACTCCAACTGCTCAAGGCAACTTTCTGGCAGACCAAACTGCAAGAAATGTGGCAAAGGCTCCCAGCCAACTCCTTGCACTCCAGCTCCCTGACCCGGGCCCCCGGGACTTGCCATATTTCCCTGATTATTCAGAACAAGATCTCCAGTGGATTGACAAGCTTCCCCTGAAACAGATCCAGAATGGGTGGTGGACTGATACTAATGACCAAACCATCCTGCCAGAAAAATTAGGACAATAAGTGTTAGAACACATCCACTGAACCACCCACCTGGGTGCTCGGCAGATGATAGACCTGATCAGACGCTCTAAGCTCAAATTCAGACATACAGCCGAGACGGCCAGCAGCATCGTGACAAGTTGCAAAGTCTGCCAGCTTAACAACGCCTACCCCCAATCCCAGGCTGCAGTGGGAACAAGGCTTAGAGGATTTTACTGAAATAAAGCCAGGAAAGTACGGGTATCGGTACTTACTTGTTTTTGTAGATACTTTTTCAGGGTGGACTGGAGCATTTCCAACCAAAAGAGAAACTGCTCAGGTTGTAGCAAAGAAAATTCTGGAAGATATCTTCCCCAGGTATGGCTTCCCCGTCCAGATAGGGTCAAATAATAGGCTGGCCTTCGTCACTAAGGTAAGTCAGGATTTGGCTTCCATCCTTGGGGCAAATTGGAAACTACATTGCGCTTACAGGCCCCAGAGTTCAGGACAGGTAGAGAGGATGAATCAGACCTTAAAAGAGACCTTAACTAAATTGACTATGGAGACTGGCGCTAATTGGGTGGTCCTTCTCCCCTACGCTCTGTTCCGGGCCCGTAATACCCCTTACAGACTGGGCCTTACCCCTTGCGAAATCATGTATGGCAGACCTCCACCCCTGGTTCCTAGCTTAAAAGATGATCTGCTTAAGTCTGAAACAGAAAATGTCTCTGAATTCTTATTTTCCCTACAAGCCTTACAGAAAATTCACCAAGAAATCTGGCCCAAGCTGAAGGAGCTATATGAGACCGGTCCCCCACCGACACCCCATCCGTACCAGCCGGGAGACTGGGTCCTGGTTAAGCGACACCGACAAGAGACCCTAGAACTCAGGTGGAAGGGACCACTCCAGGTACTCCTGACCACACCCACCGCCCTGAAGGTAGAAGGCATCGCGTCGTGGATCACTACACCAGTGGACCCAACCTCCAACCTTCTGGGACCAATCACGGCAGCCGCTGAAGCACTGGCCATGTGGACTGTGGACAGAGCTAAGAACAACCCCTTGAAACTCACCCTGCGCCGGCAACATAGCTCACTGCAAACATGCAGTTAGGTAGTCTAGCCCTAACGTTAGCCGCCCTAGTGGCCGCTGGAGACAAGAAGGACTAGAGCTTGCTAACCTTACAGGACTTCACAGCCTGTCTGGCTGCTTTCTGTGTGCCACCCTAGGGCGTCCACCGCTAACCGCTGTCCCTCTACCATGGGGATCCTCTACCTCTGCCCAAGCTAACAACCTCCAAAACCTCTAACATGCCCCTATACCTAAACCCCAGTCAGGAGAAGTTTCCCTACTGTTTCT
Source organism: Macaca thibetana thibetana (assembly GCF_024542745.1). Classification (NCBI taxonomy): domain Eukaryota; kingdom Metazoa; phylum Chordata; class Mammalia; order Primates; family Cercopithecidae; genus Macaca; species Macaca thibetana. The sequence goes on along the minus strand of NC_065581.1, from coordinate 31,344,065 downwards.
CAGGAACCAATTCCAGCCTCTGCAGCATCACGGCAGTGCCCCCTAATATCACCCTAAGGGCTCTGCCGGGCATATTCTTCTGGTGTAATGGGACATTATCTAAGAACCTACCTAGTCCCTCTGTTACCAACCTACTGTGTCTTCCTGTCACATTAGTTCCCCGGTTGACCCTACTAACTGCTGGCAAGTTCCTAGGGTACACTGGTAACTGGACTAGTACTGCTATTCACCCAGTCCCTGGACCGAGACCTGCACGAGCCATATTTCTCCTCCTCATTGCAGGAATCTCCCTCACCACATCCCTCATTGCGGCCGGGATGGCGGGGGGAGCCTTAGGTCACACCCTCATAGAAAGTAACAAGCTGTACCAACAATTTGCTGTTGCTATGGAGGAGTCAGCTGAGTCCCTTGCCTCCCTCCAGCGGCAGCTCACGTCCCTAGCACAGGTAACCTTGCAGAACCAGAGGGCCTTAGACCTACTCACTGCTGAAAAAGGGGGTACGTGTATGTTTCTAAAGGAAGACTGTTGTTTCTACATAAATGAATCAGGACTTGTGGAGGACCGGGTCCAACAGTTATGCAAGTTAAGCACAGAAGTAAGAACACGGCAGTTTGCTTCAGCTGCAGACCAATGGTGGAACTCATCTATGTTTTCTCTGTTAGCCCCCTTCCTTGGACCCCTGCTGACTCTACTATTTCTGCTTACCTTAGGACCTTGTGTTGTTAACAGAATTTTGCGGTTCATTACAGAAAGGTTTGACACTGTACAACTCATGGTCCTCAGAGCCCAATACCAACCTGTAAACGCTGAAACAGAATCAGACTTATAAGACCCAAGATTGGCTCTAGAGATACCTGAAAAGAAGGGGGGAATGAAAGGAGCCGGGCACGTTCCTCAGCCCCGGGCTCAAAACAAACAAGCCCAGTACAAACACATCCCATCCTCCCATCCCACCACATATCGCCATATATCTCTCAAACTTCCTGAGCCCAGTACAAACACCACCTGGAAAGTCTCCGATAAGGAGACAGCCGTTCAAAGTTTTACTGAAATCACGGGAACCAAAAGAATTCCTTTGTTCCCCTGTAACTTCCGGGCTATAAAAAGCAAACACTCGCATTGTTCGGGGCCCTCTTGTATGCTGTGGAATGGAGGGACCAGGTTCGAACTTGTAGTAAAGATCCTTGCTGCCTGGCTTTGACTCTGGACTCTGGTGGTCTTCTTTGGGGAACAAACGGTCTGGGCATAACACTTGTGGTGATTGCCAGAGTCCATGAAATAAGTAGACACTGGGGCCTTAGCAATGCAGAGATAGGTGGAATCAAGACATATTCCTCTTGCATTCCACACATCACAGGCACAAAATACACATAAGAAGTGCTTTCTTTAACAAAAAAAAAAAAAGAGAGAGAGAGAGAGATAGCATATGGCTATGGGGCAGATTCTTTTATGAGAAGACCTTGAAACTACATAGCTGGCAAGTTAGACTGATACCATTATCCCCAGGAAGTAGCAAATGGGTCTTGACAGGAACAGATCCTCACCCTGGAGTGGGCTTTGTTCAGCTGGTGGTAGGTGTGTCACCAAACTAAACTGGGGTCCACTCACCTGGGGCAGTAAAAGCAAATATCCACACTGAGATTGTAGTGAGAGAAAGGAGGGCATTTATGTGCAGGGCGCCAAACAAGGAGAATCGGGCAATTCACGCTTAAGTCCCAACCTTTTTGATGGCTCACAAACAAGGATTTTCAAAGGCGGGGGCAAATTTCAGGAAAGCAGAGTTACAGGCAACATCATAAATCAATGCATAGAAGTGATAACACTGCTTCGGCCTTAAAAGGTGGAAAATCCTGATGAGGGAGCTCACAGGTCTTAGGTAGATTTAAAGATTCTCTGATTTGTGATAGATAAGGAAGTAAAGCTTCCTTACACAGCTAGGGGAGTAGAGAGGAATATTCAGGTCTGGCCTGTGGCCTTGACTCTCTCCAGTCCCCTCAGGAAGAAATTTAGAACAAAGAATGGAGGTCAGAGATCAGTCCTCAGTTTCCCCTTTATAAGGTCTCCCTGTCAGTGGATCTATTAGGTGGGAATCTATGTTTCTGAAAAACAACTCAGGGACATATGTTAAGATGTTTTTAGTTTCTGTAGAGAATCAAACATCCTGTGACTCTAACTTCCTTGGCTATTTTTTTAAGCTATCATTACCTTCTTGTTTATAAGGTCACTCACTTGCTTTTTAGGGCTGGCCAGGTGCCTGGAATTTCTCTTGAAGGAACTGAAGGCTTTTCTTTATTTCCAGGTTGGGAGGCCCTGGCAGGCTTCTAAGAGAGGTTCCTCCTTTATCTCAGATGCAAATGCTCGGAGTGCTACAAAGAACTTGAATGGGAGGTACTGCAACCATGTGGACCACTGAGTCACATTTCTTTACATCAGAAAATGCACCTGCTCAAAATGTCCAACAATGGTCAGAGAGACATCCTCCTCAAAGGAAGAGTTCCATAGAAAATTAAAATAGCCAGTTGAAACATTGGGTGTATAAAGCAAGAGTGGGGAAACAAGCACGAAGGGTGGGCTTATACACCTTCATGAGTGTGCTCACACTTGACATGAGAGTATCCTCTCTTTTCCTGGTGGAATAGGGGAAGGTGCTGGTGTGATCTACATATATTCCTTCCCATGGTGGGAGGACACTGGAATAATGACTGTAATTCACCTCAACTTGCTTTTCTCATCCCTGATGCAGTGGTCCCAGGACTAGGGATGCAAATAGAGTCCAGAAACAGGAATTATTCCTAAGCAAGAAACTGTAAATATATTTTATGTCCTTTATGTAATAATTCCTAAGGGCCTGGAGAAGTAGGTTGTGCCTTCACTGCACCTGGCAAAGTTGGGACTAACACTGAATGCAGCTGTATTGCCTGGGGTCAGATAGCCACCCAGTTCTCTACCTGCATAACCCTCCCGTCTATGAACTGGAATGGATGATGCGAGACAATTGCTAGAACAGTATTGGTCCCTGCAGTCCAAGCCAGCACAGCAGCAGAGCCTAGTGTTCCTTCCAAAATTGTAAATGTTTAGTATAAATGAAGAGAAGGAGAAATAGTAGCTGAGGGTAAATGAATGAATAAATGGGTTATGTAGTGAGGAAAATCCCATGTTACAAGAACTACTCAAAAGAGGTATAAGTAAGAGAGAGTATTGTCTCTTAGCTCGATTTCACCAGATGCCTGAAAGGGTGCAGCCATATGTTGCTGAGACTATTCCTATTTTTGGACTGTACTGTGATAATTGTTAATGACCAAAGAGGATTCTGGTCATGTGCCAGGATCTTTTCACTGTTATGATTCTTCTGGCATAGGAGATCTGTGATTGGCCAGGCACAGTGGCTCACGCTTGTAATTCCGTCAGTTTGGGAGGCAATGGTAGGAACATCGTTTAAGGTCAGGATTTGAGACCAGCCTCTGCAAAATAGTGAGACCCATTCCTATAAAATATTTAAAAATTAGTTGGGCATCGTGGTGTGCACCTGTCATGCTATCTACTCAGCAGGCCGAGGCAGAAGGATCACTTGAGTCCAGGAATTCGAGGTTACAGTGATCTATGATTGTGCCACTGCATTCTACCCTGAGCAACAGAGCAAGAGATTAACTCTAAAATAAAATAATAAATATTATAAGAAGAGATAATGTGGTCAAAACCAGGGTGTGATCTGTGGTCCAATAAAAATATTTGGTCTTCGTCCCTGTTTCCTGACAACCATGTTCTAAAACATTTGCAATCTCCTCAGTGATAAACATGACTTCAATATGGCAATGAGATGACTGTGGGGCGAGGGGCTCCTAGATAGCTTCAGAATGGGGGCCGGTTGCCAGAAACACGAAGCAGCAATTAAAGGATTGGAACTTTTAGCCCCATCCCTAAAGTCTGGGAAGGAAAGAGAGGCTCGAGGTTGAGTTCAGTCACACAATGGCCGGTGATTTAATTAATCTTGCCAAACAATGAAATTTACATAGAAACTTCTAGAGATTGGGTTTCCGAGCGCTTCCCAGTTGGTGAGCACATCCGTGTGTCCACGTGCTGGGAGGGTGGTGAACTCCATCTCCATGGGAACAGAGGCTCCTGTGCTCAGAACCCTTCCAGACCCTACCCTGTGCACCTCTTCATCTGGCTGCTCATTTGTATCCTTTATATTTGCTATGGTTTGAATGTTTCCCCAAAAAAGCATCTGTTGGATATTTCATCCCAAATGCAACATTTTTAAGAAATAGGACCTTTGAGAGGTGATTGGACCATCAGAGCTCTGCCTTCATTAATGGATTAAGGCTCATCATAAAAGGACCTGAGGCTGTGAGTTTGACCTCCTTTTCCCCCACCTCTCATCCTCTCTTGCCCTTTTGTTTTCTACCAGATACAGTCCCTTGATCTGGGAATTCCCATCCTCCACACCATGAATGAAAGAAATTTCTGTTTGTTATAAGTGATCCAGTCTCAGGTGTTCTGCTATAGTGGCATAATTTAAACCAGGGGTCCCTAACCCCCGGGCTGCTGACTCGTACAAGTTTCTGACCTGGTGGGAACCAGATCGCACAGCAGGAGGTGATCGATGGGCGAGAGAGCATGAGCATGACCACCCGAGTTCCGCCTCCTGTCAGATCAGTGGCCGAATTAGATTCTCATAGAAGCACGAACCCTATTGTGAGCTCTGCATGGGAAAGATCTAGGTTGCATGCTCCTTATGAAACACTAACGCCTGGTCATCTGAGGTGCAGCAGTTTCATCCAAAACCATTTCCCTCTGCCTTCTGCCACCTCCACTGGTCCATGGAAAAACTGTCTTCCGTGAAACCGGTCCCGGGTGCCAAAAAGGTGGGGGTTTAAGCTATAAAAATAAAAAAACTGCAATACTGAGTGTGAAAGGAAAGTAAAATTTCAGGACTCCAAATTCACTATACCAAAGGGAAAAGTTAAGTTTGGAGACTGAATGATGGAAAAACTGCCTTTCTTTTGCTCCTAAACAAATAACTGCAAAGACAGAAGACCCCATATCTCCCCAGGTGGCCTCCCTCACAAACTGCTCACAAGATAATTCCTTGTGGGCCCCAACATCTTTACTCTAAAATGGAGTTCTGTTGAATTTCCCCCTGACAGTGTAAATTAACAGCTTGTCTTCACAGGTACAGGACAAAGACAAGACTAGACATCATCCCTTCACCCACTCGGTGACTTTTCTACCCAACGTTTACTTTATCTTATGTAAAATGCAGATGTACTGAGCACGAGATGAATGCATAGTTGACTGTTTTTTCCTCTCCTGGCTGCTCTTTCCCCTATGAATATTGCAGTCCTCAAAACCCTGTTAGGAAAAAGCATGGGTCACAGATGCTACAATGATTTGTGTCTCTGTTTCCAAGGTGCATCTTCAGCTCCGCAAAATAAACTTCTAAACTGAATGAGACCTGTCTCAGACGTTTTTTGGTTTACATGACTATAGGAACTTCCTGAGTTCTTTGAATTAATTTAGGAATTCTCAAATCTTGGGAGGTGAGAGACCCCTGCCTTTGTAGCCATGATAGACAGAAGTGCAGGTAACCTGGGACCCGATACTTGGGACTTACATCTGAAGTGGGGACAGTCTTGTGGGACTGAGCACTTAAACCTGTGGAGCCTGAGGTGAACTCCAGGTAGTTATTGTCAGAATTGAGTTGAATTGTAGGACTCCCAGCTGCTGTCGGAGAATCAGAAAGTTATTTGGTTGGAGGAAAACCCCATCACCATCCCACAGAGAGAAACTTAGAGTAAGAGTAAACAAGCACACTTCTATCTTTTTGGTCCCAGAGCAAAAGATAAACAAAATGTAAGCATTTATTTCATGTCCCTAATCTACTTAACATAGGTTGCTACCAGCTGTTCATTGTCCAGACGTGGAGTGGCCCTACCTCTAACCTAGAAGTTAGGATTTTTTAGGCCTTTGAGGGTGTCACGTAAAAACTAATAAATGTTAGAGATTCTCTCCCCAGAAGTATTTCCACACACAAGAAAATATAGCTATTAATATAAAACATCGGTGTGGACCCAGAACCTCTGAGGTCTTACAAACCTGGGTGTTTTAATCCTAGTAAGAGACAATGCTGAGGGAAGATGTTTGAATAATCATTTCATCATCACACAATGCCACTCCAATAATCTAGACTATAAACCTGGATAGACAAAAACTTGATGTAATAATCTATCCTCAAAGGAATGAGTGGAAATATGTTATTTATTAGTCTTGGCTCATTCAGCCACTGTGCGTGCCTACCAGGTACCAGATAAAGTTCTCTTCCTGGATCACTGCTCCAATAATTAAAATGTGTCACTTTTTCCCACCCCTCAGACTCCAGCACTTGAACCCTCTTACTACACCAGAATTCCACACTGTCAATGAACAGAGTCAAACTCGGTAACATATTTGAAAAGATTAATTCTGAGCCAAAAATGAGGGACCACAGCCCATGACGCAGTCCTCAGGAGACCCTGAGAACATGTGCTCAAGGTGGTTGGGGCAAAGGTTGGTTTTATACATTTTAGGAACATATGAGACATCAATCAAATACATTTAAGCTATACATTTTAGGAACATATGAGACATCAATCAAATACATTTAAGCTATACATTGTTTCGATCCAGAAAGTTGGGACAATATGAAGCAAGCAAGGGTTGCGGGGTAGTGCTTCTGGGTTATAATTAGATTTTTAATTTTTCTGATTGGCGATTGGTTGAGTTACTATCAATAGAAAGGAACGTCTGGGTTATGATAAGAGGTTGTGGAGTCCAAAATTTTCTCATGCAGATGACGCCTCCAGGTGCCAGGCTTCAGAGAGAATAGATTGTAAATGTTTCTGATCAGATTGAAGGTCTGTGTTGATGGTAAATGCTGGTCAGCTTTTCCTGAATTTCAAAAGAGAAGACGGCATAATGAGGCATGTTCAACACCTGCTTCCCACGGTGGCCTCAGCCAGTCTTTCAGGTTAACTTTTGAGCACCCTGGCTGAGGGTGTCAATTGAGATGGTTAGGAGAGGGTGGCTTTGATGTTTTTTTTTGTTTACAACATGTAAAATGTTGAGAGCAGACCGACATCACCTCCCTCCCTGGATGAGGACAACACTACAGTCACCCCTGCAGTTGATCATGGACATGAGTCTCAAGCTCCACCAGTCCAATGACCACCTGCTGAAGAGGTGTCATTGTCCTAGGTAAATACCAAAGGTTTGTCATCTCACACCAAGAAGATTAAGGACACTGACACATGAGCAGTGAGTTTAGGAGCAAAGGGTTTAACAGGCAAAAGAAAGACAAAGGGGAACAGCTCTCTTCTTGTGAGAGAGAGGGACACCCAAAAGGGAATTCCTGAACCCAGAAGGTGGAGGTTACAGTGAACTGAGATTGCACCACTGCACTCCAGCCTGGCAACATAGCAAGACTCTAAAAAAAAAAAAAAAAAAAAAAAAAAGGAAACAGAAAAAAGAAAACAATTCTGCTGTTAGTCTATCTAATGAGGTTTCCTTTTGTGGGTGACTAAATGCTTTTCTCTTGCTATTTTTAGGATTTGTGTTTTACCTTAGACTATAGAAAGTCTGATTACATGCCATGGAGAAGAACTTTTTGCCTTGTATTTTTCTCAGAATTGTTGAACATTTTGTATCTGAATGTCTAAGTCACTTGCTAGACTTGGGAATTATTCATCTATTTTTTCATTAAATAGGTTTTCTAATCTGTTCTTTGTCTCTTTTCTCTTGAGGATACCAATAATTTGAATATTTGGTTGTTTATATTGTACCAAATGTCACAAAGGCTTTGCTCACTCTTTTTTTGTGTGTGTGTTTTTGTCTTATTGAATTATTTCACAATGTACATCTTCAAGATTTGGAATTCTTCCTTCTACCTGACCTAGTATATTGTTGAAGCTTTCAAATGTATTTGGAATTCCATGTCATGAATTCTTTAATTCCAGAATTTCTGTTTTTTTTTTTTTTTTAAATCTATATCTTTTGTAAACTTCTTATTCATATCCTGAATTATTTGTATGTTTTCTTTGTATTTTTTTTTCCAGAATTCTTTTGTATCTCACTGAACTTCTGTAAAATAAATGTTTTGAATCCTTTATCTGGAATCTTGAAAATTTCTTTTTGATTAAGATCTATTGTGTTTCTTTGGTTTTTTTTTTTTTTTTTGCTTTTTTGCTTTTTCGTGTTTCTTTTTCCTAATGTTAATATTTTTGCATCTGATATAACAGTCAGTTCTTCCTATTTTTGAATTTTGTTTCATAGTGGAGAACATTTTCCTGAAGATGAGTCTATGGTGTTGGTTGTGTGGGGTACTTTGTATTTGATTCTGGGTGTAATACATAGTAGAGTACTATGGTCTCTGTATAATTTCTTTGGCTGTAGACAGTGTTAATGGTATCTGTGATTTCTTCTGTGCATTAGGGTGTGGTTATTAGTGAGGCTGTGGTGAAGATGTCCTGGGGACTGGGATGCCACATGAGACAGTCTTCAGGCTCCAGTTGTGGCAGTGGTGTGCTGAGTGTTCCTATCTTTGTGCCCCAAGGTGGTGTATACTGGCATTTGTGTTGGTGGTTCCTGGTGGGCTGAACCTCCTGGTGGTTCCTGGGCCTCCGGGTGGCTTGCTTGGATGCCAGTAGTGGCAGTGGTTGACTGGGTGGGTGGGTGGGTGGGGTCTTTGGCTCCTGGGTAGCTAGCTTTGCAGTGGCGATGGTGGGCTGATTCTCTGGGTCCCAAGCAGTGTGCACTGTTAGCAGCAGCTGTGATAGGCTGGGTGGGATGCCCATAGGTGGTGTTTGTAGGTAGGTGACAGCTAAGGTGATTGTACCCAACCTCAGGTACCCAGGAGGAGTGTGCAGGCGCCCAAGGTGATGGATTGGGTAAAGGAATTCCCAGGCCTTGGGGCTGTGTTCTCTGTCTCAGTGAGAGGGGTCAATGAAGCTGTCTCTTCATCATTAAATGCTGTGCCAACTAGTCCCTTAATTTTGTTTTTCCCTAAAGGACTGAAACATTATAGTTTAGGTCTGCTGGTTATTTTTTCATTCCCTATATGTCTAAAATCCCTTCGTTTGTTTGTTTGTTTGTTTGTTTTTGAGACAAAGTCTCATTCTGTTGCCCAGGCTGGAGTGCAATGGTGTGATCTTGGCTCTCTGCAACCTCTACCTCCCGTGTTCAAGTGATTCTCCTGCCTCAGCCTCCTGAGTAGCTGGGATTACAGGTGCATGCCACCATGCCTAGCTAATTTTTGTATTTTTAGTAGAGACGAGATTTCACCATGTTGGTCAGGCTGGTCTTCAACTCCTGACTTCGTGATCTGCCCACCTCAGCCTCTCAAAGTGTTGGGATGACAGGCATGAGCCACTGCACCTGGCCTAAAATCCCTTTATTTTTTGATGGCTATATTGAAGGTGTGTTAGCTTAATTTAATCATTACACATGGTATACATATATCAATACATCAAGCAATGTCTCCCAGATGTATTATAATTTGTCAATTAAAATTATACACATCTATTTGAAAAAGGTATTGTTTTCTGGGAATAGAATCTAGTTTCACAGTATTTTCCTTTTAGGACATTAAGATGTTGCTCATCTGTCTCCTCATTTACATTGTTTCCAATGAAATACCTGCTGTCATCTTTATTATTATTATTATTTTCACTTTATGCTTTTTCAGTTTTCTCTTCTTCTGTGGTTTTCAACAAATATATGGATTTTTTTTTTTACCCAGAATTATAGAGTGAACTTGAGAAACAATGTATAGGGAGGGCTTTTTGGCTACTGGTTGTAAATTATTAGAAACAGTCGTTTGCTACTTGTTTTATCAGGTCACAGGCTAATTTCCTCAGAGTATTCTTATATTGAAGAATGTCATAATTCATTTTATTGGTCATCCCTAAAACCATAAAAACTCTAGAAATAAACCTAGGCAATACCATTCAGGCCATAGGCATGGTCAAGGACTTCACTACTAAAACACCAAAAGCAATGACAACAAAAGCCAAAATTGATGAATGGAATCTAATTAAACTAAAGAGCTTCTGCACCACAAAAGAAACCACCATCAGAGTGAACAGGCAACCTATAGAATGGGAGAAAATTTTTACAATCTACTCATCTGACAAAGAATCTACAAAGAACTTAAACAAATTTACAAGAAAAAATCAAATAAAACGTGAGTAAACGATATGAACAGACATTTCTCAAAAGGGAACATTTATGTAGCCAGCAGACACCTGAAAAATGCTCATCACTGGCCATCAGAGAAATGCAAATCAAAACCACAGTGAGATACCATCTCACATCAGTTAGAATGGCAATCATTAAAAAGTCAGGAAACAACAGGTGCTGGAGAGGATGTGGAGAAATAGGAACACTTTGACACTGTTGGTGGGACTGTAAACTAGTTCAACCATTGTGGAAGACAGTGTGGCGATTCCTCGAGGATCTAGAACTAGAAATACCATTTGAACAGTGATCCCATTAATGGGTATATACCTAAAGGATTAGAATTCATGCTGCTATAAAGACACATGCACATGTATGTTTATTGCGGCAGTATGCACAATAGCAAGGACTTGGAAGCAACCCAAATGTCCTTTGTAGGGACATGGATGAAGCTGGAAACCATCATTCTGAGCAAACTATCACAAGGACAGAAAACCAAACATCGCATGTTCTCACTCATAGGTGGGAATTGAACAATGAGAACACCTGGACACAGGGTGGGGAACATGACACACCAGGGCCTGTTATGAGGTGGGGGCAGTGGGGAGGGATAGCATTAGGAGATATACCTAATGTAAATGACTAGTTAACAGATGCAGCTAACCAACATGGCACATGTGTACATAAGTAACAAACATGCACGTTGTGCACATGTACCCTAGAACTTAAAGTATAATTAAAAAAAAAAAAATTGGTCATCTTGGCTAAAGCATGGTGCCTAGAGAGGTGGTCCAGCATTATTCTGGATGATTTGTGAGGATGTTTGTTGGATGAGATTAACATATAAATAGCTAGACTTTGAATAAAGTAGATTGATGTCTATCATGTGGGTGGGCTTCATTCAATTCATTGAAGGTGTAAATTAAAGAAAACACTGACCTTCCTCGAGCAAGATGGAACTCTGCAGCACACAGCGCTGGGATTTGAACTGCAGTATCAGTCAACTGACCCACAAACAGCTGGTTGGTTTGTGTCCAGCATTTGCAAGATGAATGGACAACATCCTGTTTGGAAGTCCACCTCTTTTATCACAGAAGGTAAAAACAGAAGAGCTCTTGTGGACTTAATTGCATGGTGTTTTCTTAGCAGTGGTGGAAGAATTGAACAATGATAAAGCTCCTATGTTTTAGTTTTTACTGACTTACAGGGAGTGACTAATGGCCTGGCTGTATAATTAATCAGGAGAGCAATGGGAAAGTTACCTATGAAAAGAATGCTTACATGAGGCAAGTCCTATGGAAATCACTATGGTAATTTCAGGAGTTGATTAATGTAAGATCTGTTGATTCCTGATATAGATTGGATGTTGTTCTTGTGCAGTTCTCATGTCGAGATGTGACCCCCAGCATTATAGGTTGGGCCTGGAGGGAGGGAGGTGGTTGGATCGTGAGGTCAGTTTCTCATGAATCATTTAGCACCGTCCCCTCAGTGCTGTTCAGGGCCCCTCAGAATAACTCCCTTCCAGGTTTGGAAGGTGATTGAAATCAACAAGAATTTGTCTCCAAGTGTTTGCCAGGTGTACCTGAAATTCCAGCTATGAGAGCGGCTGAGGCAGAAGGATATCTTGAGTCCAGGAGTTAGATTTTAGCCTGAGCAACATTTGAGACCAATCGGGGAAACATATCAAGATTACATCTCAAAAACAACAACAACAAAAAACCCACGTTTGCTTGTGGTGATCACCTGAGTCCGTGAAATAAGTAGACATTGGGGCCTTAGCAATGCAGAGATAGGTGGAATCAAGACATATTTCTCTTGCATTCCACACATCACAGGCACAAAATACACATAAGAAGTGCTTTCTTTAACAAAAAAGAGAGATAGCATATGGCTATGTAGCAGATTCTTTCATGGGAAGTCCTTGAAAATATATAGCTGGCAAGTTAGACTGATACCATTAGCCCCAGGAAGCAGCAAATGGGTCTTGGCAGGAATAGATCCTCTCCCTGGAGTGGGCTTTGTTCAGCTGGTGGTAGGTGTGTTACCAAACTAAACTGGGGTCCGCTCACCTGGGGCAGTAAAAGCAAACATCCACACTGAGACTGTAGTGGGAGAAAGGAGGGCATTTATGTGTAGGGAGCCAAACAAGGAGAATCGGGCAGCTCAAGCTTAACACCCAACCTTTTTGATGGCTCACAAACAAGAATTTTTAAAGGAGGGGGCAAATTTCAGGAAAGCAGAGTTACAGGCAACATCATAAATCAATGCCTAGAAGTGATACACTGCTTCGGCCTTAAAAGGTGGAAAATCCTGATGAGGGAGCTTACAGGTCTTAGGTAGATTTAAAGATTCTCTGATTTGTGATAGATAAGGAAGCAAAGCTTCCTTACACAGCTGGGGGGAGTAGAGAGGAATTTTCAGGCCTGGCCTATGAGCTTGACTCTCTCCAGTCCCCTCAGGAAGAAATTTAGAACAAAGAACAGCAGTCTGAGTTTAGTCCTCAGTTTTCCCTTTATAAGGTCTCCCTGTCAGTGGATCTATTAGGTGGGAATCTATATTTCTGAAAAACAACTCAGGGACATATGTTAAGATGTTATTTTTAGTTTCTGTAGAGAATCAAAGATACTGTGACTCTAACTTCCTTGGCTGTTGTTTTAAGCTATCATTACCTTCTTGTTTATAAGGTCACTCACTTACTTTTTAGGGCTGGTAGGTGCCTGGAATTTCTCTTGAAGGAACTGAAGGCTTTTCTTTATTTCCAGGTTGGGAGGCCCTTTCAGGCTTCTAAGAGAGGTTCCTCCTTTATCTCAGATGCAAATGCTCGGAGTCCTACAAAGAACTTGAATGGAGGTACGGCAACCATGTGGACCACTGAGTCACATTTCTTTACACCAGAAAATTCACCTGCTCAAAATGTCCAACAGTGGTCAGAGAGACATCCTCCTCAAAGGAAGAGTTCCATAGAGAATTACAATAGCCAATTAAAACCTTGAGTATATAAAGCAAGAGTGGGGAAACAAGCACGAAGGGTGGGCTTACACACCTTCATGAGTGTGCTCACACTTGACATGAGAGTATCCTCTCTTTTCCTGGTGGATCAGGGGAAGGTGCTGGTGTGATCTACATATATTCCTTCCCATGGTGGGAGGACACTGGAATGATGACTGTAATTCACCTCAACTTGCTTTTCTCATCCCTGATGCAGTAGTCCCAGGACTAGGGATGCAAATAGAGTCCAGAAACAGGAATTATTCCTAAGCAAGAAACTGTTAATATATTTTATGTCCTTTATGTAATAATTCCTAAGGGCCTGGAGAAGTAGGTTGTGCCTTCACTGCATCTGGCAAAGTTGGGGCTAACACTGAATGCAGCTGTATTGCCTGGGGTCAGATAGCCACCCAGTTCTCTACCTGCATAACCCTCCCCTCTATGAACTGGAATGGATGACGGGAGACACTTGCTAGAACAGTATTGGTCCCTTCAGTCTAAGCCAGCACAGCAGCAGAGCCTAGTGTTCCTTCCGAAATTGTAAATGTTTAGTATAAATGAAGAGAAGGAGAAATAGTAGCTGAGGAAAAATGAATGAATTAATGGGTTATGTAGTGAGGAAAATCCAATGTTACATGAACTACTCGAAAGAGGTATAAACAAGAGATGGTATTGTCTCTTAGCTCGATGTCTCCAGATGCCTGAAAGGGTGCAGCCATATGTTGCTGAGACTATTCCTATTTTTGCACTGCACTGGGATAATTGTTAATGACCAAAGAGGATTCTGGTAATGTGCCAGGATCTTTTCACTGTTATGATTCTTCTGGTATAGGAGATCTGTGATTGGCAAGGCACAGTGGCTCACGCTTATAATTCCGTCAGTTTGGGAGGCAATTGTAGAAACACTGTTTAAGGCCAGGAGTTTGAGACCAGCCTGGGCAAATTAGTGAGACCCATTCCTACAAAATATTTAAAAATTAGTTGGGCATGGTGGTGTGCACCTGTAATGCTATCTACTCAGGAGGCCGAGGCAGAAGGATCACTTGAGTCCAGGAATTTGAGGTTACAGTGAGCTATGATTGTGCCACTGCATTCTACCCTGGGCAACAGAGCAAGAGATTATCTCTAAAATAAAATAATAAATATTATAAAAAGAGATAATGTGGTCAAAACCAGGGTGTGATCTGTGTCCAATAAAAATATTTGATCTTTGTCCCTGTATCCTGACAACCGGGTCCTAGAACATTTGCAATCTCCTCAGTAATAAACATGACTTCAATATGGCAATGAGATGACCATGGGGTGAGGGGCTCCTAGATAGCTTCAGAATGGGGGCTGGTTGCCAGAAACACGAAGTTGTGATTAGAGGATTGGAACTTTTAGCCCCATCCCTAAAGTCTGGGAAGGAAAGAGTGGCTTGAGGTTGAGTTCAGTCACACAATGGCCGGTGATTTAATTAATCTTGCCTACACAATGAAATTTCCATAGAAACCTCTAGAGATTGGTTTTCGGAGAGCTTCCCAGTTGGTGAGCACATCAGTGTGTCCACGTGCTGGGAGGGTGGTGAACTCCATCTCCATGGGGACAGAGGCTCCTGTGCTCAGAGCCCTTCCAGACCTTACCCTGTGCACCTCTTCATCTGGCTGCTCATTTGTATCCTTAACTGCTGTGGTTTGAATGTTTCCCCAAAAAAGCATCTGTTGGATATTTTATCCCAAATGCAACATTTTTAAGAAATGGGACCTTTGAGAGGTGATTGGACCATCAGAGCTCTGCCTTCATTAATGGATTAAGGCTCATCATAAAAGGACCTGAGGCTGTGAGTTTGACCTCCTTTTCCCCCTACCTCTCATCCTCTCTTGTCCTTTTGTTTTCTACCAGATACAGTCCCTTGATCTGGGAATTCCCATCCTTGACACCATGAATGAAACAAATTTCTGTTTGTTATAAGTGATCCAGTCTCAGGTGTTCTGCTATAGTGGCATAATTTAAACCAGGGGTCCCTAACCCCCGGGCTGCTGACTCGTACAAGTTTCTGACCTGGTGGGAACCAGATCGCACAGCAGGAGGTGATCGATGGGCGAGAGAGCATGAGCATGACCACCCGAGTTCCGCCTCCTGTCAGATCAGTGGCCGAATTAGATTCTCATAGAAGCACGAACCCTATTGTGAGCTCTGCATGGGAAAGATCTAGGTTGCATGCTCCTTATGAAACACTAATGCCTGGTCATCTGAGGTGCAGCAGTTTCATCCAAAACCATTTCCCTCTGCCTTCCGCCACCTCCACTGGTCCATGGAAAAACTGTCTTCCGTGAAACCGGTCTCAGGTGCCAAAAAGGTGGGGATTTAAGCTATAAAAATAAAAGAACTGCAATACTGAGTGTGAAAGGAAAGTAAAATTTCAGGACTCCAAATTCACTATACCAAAGGGAAAAGTTAAGTTTGGAGACTGAATGATGGAAAAACTGCCTTTCTTTTGCTCCTAAACAAATAACTGCAAAGACAGAAGACCCCATATCTCCCCAGGTGGCCTCCCTCACAAACTGCTCACAAGATAATTCCTTGTGGGCCCCAACATCTTTACTCTAAAATGGAGTTTTGTTGAATTTCCCCCTGACAGTGTAAATTAACAGCTTATCTTCACAGGTACAGGACAAAGACAAGACTAGACATCATCCCTTCACCCACCAGGTGACTTTTCTTCCCAAGGTTTACTTTATCTTATGTAAAATGCAGATTTACTGAGCATGAGATGAATGCATAGTTGACTGTTTTTTTCCTCTCCTGGCTGCTCTTTCCCCTATAAATATTGCAGTCCTCAAAACCCTGTTAGGAAAAAGCATGGGTCACAGATGCTACAATGATTTGTGTCTCTGTTTCCAAGGTGCACCTTCAGCTTGGCAAAATACACTTCTAAAGTGACTGACACCTGCCTCAGACATTTTTTGGTTTACATGACTATAGGAACTTCCTGAGTTCTTTGAATTAATTTAAGAATTCTCAAATCTTGGGAGGTGAGAGACCCCTGCCTTTGTAGCCATGATAGACAGAAGTGCAGGTAACCTGGGACCCGATACTTGGGACTTGCATCTGAAGTGAGGACAGTCTTGTGGGACTGAGCACTTAAACCTGTGGAGCCTGAGGTGAACTCCAGGTAGTTATTGTCAGAATTGAGTTGAATTGTAGGACTCCCAGCTGCTGTCGGAGAATCAGAAAGTTATTTGGTTGGAGGAAACCCCCATCACCATCCCACAGAGAGAAACTTAGAGTAAGAGTAAACAAGCACACTTCTATCTTTTTGGTCCCAGAGGAAAAGATAAACAAAATGTAAGCATTTATTTCATGTCCCTAATCTACTTAACATAGGTTGCTACCAGCTGTTCATTGTCCAGACGTGGAGTGGCCCTACCTCTAACCTAGAAGTTAGGATTTTTTAGGCCTTTGAGGGTGTCACATAAAAACTAATAAATGTTAGAGATTCTCTCCCCAGAAATATTTCCACACACAAGAAAATATAAATATTAATATAAAACATCAGTGTGGACCCAGATCCTCGGAGATCTTACAATCCTGGGTGTTTTAATCCTAGTAAGAGACAAAGCTGAGGGATGCTGTTTGAATAATCATTTCATCATCACACAATGCCACTCCAATAATCTAGAGTAAGAACTGGGATAGACCAAAGCTTGATGTAATAACCTATCCTCAACGGAATGGGTGGAAACATGTTATTTATTAGTCACTGGTTCATTCAGACACTCTGCATGCCTGCCAGGTACCAGATAAAGTTCTCGTCCTGGATCACTGCTCCAAGAATTAAAATTTGTCACTTTTGCCCACCCCTCACACTCCGGCACTTGAACCTTCTTATTACATCAGAATTCCACACTGTCAATGAAAAGAGTCAAACTCGGTAACATATTGAAGAGATTTATTCTGAGCCAAAAATGAGTGACCACAGCCTACGACACAGTCCTCAGGAGACCCTGAGAACATGTGCTCAAGGTGGTTGGGGCACAGGTTGGTTTTATACATTTTAGGAAGATATGCGACATCAATGAAATACATTTAAGCTATACATTGGCTCAGTTCAGAAAGTTGGAACAATCTGAAGCAGGCAAGGGTTGTGGGGTAGTGCTTCTGGGTTATAAGTAGATTTTTAATTTTTCTGATTGGCGATTGGTTGAGTTACTATCAATAGAAAGGAAATGTCTGGGTTATGATAAGAGGTTGTGGAGTCCAAAATTTTCTCATGCAGATGACACCTCCAGGTGCCAGGCTTCAGAGAGAATAGATTGTAAATGTTTCTGATCAGATTTAAGGTCTGTGTTGATGGTAAATGCTGGTCAGCTTTTCCTGAATTCCAAAACGGAAGACGGCATAATCATGGTGGCTTGAGCCAGTCTTTCAGGTTAACTTTTGAGCACCCTGGCTGAGGGTGTCCATTAAGATGGTTAGGAGGGGGTGGCTTTGATGTTTATTTTTGGTTTACAACATGTAAAATGTTGAGAGGAGACCGACACCACCTCCCTCCCTGGAAGAGGATAAGACTCCAGTCACCCTGCAGTTGATCATGAACATGAGTCTTAAGCTCCACCAGTCCAGTGACCACCTGCTGAGGAGGTGTCATTGTCCTAGGTAAATACTAAGGGTTTGTCATCTCATGCCAAGAAGATGAAGGACACTGACATATGAGGAGTGAGTTTAGGAGCAAAGGGTTGAATAGGTAAAAGAAAGACAAAGGGGAACAGCTCTCTTCTTGTGAGAGAGAGGGGCACCCAAAAGGGAATTCCGGCCTGGAATGGGAGTGCATCGGATTTTACAGACAGGCTTGAGGAGATGGTGTCTGATTTATGTAGGGCCCACAGGTTGGTTGGACCAGGTGTGATATTTACACAGTGCGTGTGGAAGGCTGTTCACCCCACCCTCATCCTATTATGCAAATGGGCTTTCCACTTGCCCGGCGCCATGTTGTCTGCTCCTTACTGTAAACGTGCCTGGCAAAGAGAAGGGAAGATGGAGTTGCCATTGTGAACATGCCCAGTCCCAGGTGTCCTATTCCTATTGGTACATCTGCCGGCATTCACCTGTGCAAGCTTCCAGCTTACTTGTCTATGTCTGAAGCTTGATATTACAGGCTGCTCCTTGTTAGAAAAGAAAATAGTTTGGAGCCTGCTTTTCATTAAAAGTCTTCCATACCCTCACTATCTGTCTAAATAATTTCTTCTTAACTGCAATATCACTGCCAGACTGAGCCAGAATGAGGTGACAGAGAGGCTGGGACTGTGCAGAACACATTTTACTAAAGATGACTGAGTGACAGTAGTGATGTCCAGTTTCCAGGTGCAGCAGTGACATCTGTCCTGGCCTCAGGGTCCAGTGTCCAGCACCAGGTGTCAGAGGTGTGAGCAGTGGCGTCTGTGCTCAGCAGCAGGGGCAGTTGTTCCTAGGAGGGACCTGATCCAGGGTGGGCTGTGGATTCTGTTCCTGGATGTGTAGTTTCAAGCCTGCTTCTGTGGCCTTCCCCACAATAAAACTAGCCCCCAATACCAGATATACGACTTTTTGTGTACATTACAGAAATTTGTTTTCCATAGTTTGCTCCAAGAAGTGAGTGGGAAATGAGTCTGTGGGCGGGTGTCAGAGAGCGGCATTCACAGGTGTTCCTCGTGTGAGAGCCACATCCTGAATTCTCTACCTGGCCTCTACTCCACTGTGGAGAGATCAACAGGGAATGTCACATCTCATAACTGATGACACACATCCTCCCTTTTGTTTCTGTGAGAAAAATCCTCTTTTAAACAGAGTTTGAAAACCCACCCCACCCACCCACCGTGGGCACTCTCTGATCTCTGATCTCAGTGGTTCCCAATCTGGCTGAGCAACAGGATTGCTGGCTGGGGCTTAAAAAATACTCAGGCCACTCCCCAGAACCCCTGTCTCAGATTATTATACACAAGACCAAGGATTCGTTTACATAACAAGCCCTAGAGGTGAGGCTGATGCTCAGACATGCGGGATCCTGGTGTTCTTGCTACTCCAAGTGTCATCTGGAGACCTGCAACATGAACTCCAGCCTTGTTATAAATCCAGAATCTCTTGCTCGACTCCAGACTTCCTGGATCTCAGCACCACGTCTGGGTGATCCCTGTGCACACGGGAGTTCCTTGTCTAAGTGTCCTCTAGATGTGGGGTGAGAACTGTGCAGTCTGCTCTGGGTGTGGTCTGATCACATCCCTTACAACTGGAGGTCCAGGGTTCAGTCCTTGCCCTCATTCTTTTCCACAGTCAATCACTCCCTTGGTGCCCTCATCCATGCTTGAGGTTTTAAGTATCGTTTATATGGTATGAGCTCCTAAATCTATTTCTCCTGCCCAGTTGATTTCTCCTTTCCTCTAATCTCTGGAGTTGTCTGTCCAAATTCCACCCCAGCTCCCCCACCTGCATTCCTAGCAGACATCTCCTCTACTGAGTGCCTGTGATGCCCCCTCCTCAGTATGCTCCTGCCAGAGTCTCCCCATCTCCACTGACAGCAGCAGCTCCATCCTTCTACTCACTCATTTTACAACTATGGGTGTCCTTGATTCATCTTTCTCACACCACAGATACAATCCATTGGCAAATGCTGTGAGTTCATCTTCAAATGCATCCAGAATCCCCTCACGTCCCACTATTTCCCCTGCTCACACCCCAGTCAAGGTAATTGACATCTCCAGCCTGGAATACTGCACTCGCTTCCTACTGTTTTCCCTTCTGCCTCCCTCGTCCCTCACCTCTCAATTCTGTTGTCAGCACAGCAGTCAGAGAGATCCTTTTAAAAGAGAAGTTATATCATGGCCCTCTTCTGCTCAAAACTGTCTTCTAACTCTTCATCCCACTCAGAGCAAAGGTCAGATCCAACCCCATTCCCCTCAAGCCCACCTGCTCTGGCCGCACCTCTGACCTCACCTCAGTTTCTCTCTGTCCAGCCCTCCTGGCCTCCTTGTTCTTCTGGGAACACAGACACCTTCCTGCCATAGTGCATTTGGACTGGAGGTTCCTCTGCCTGGATAGAACTTCCCCAGACATCCTCACGTCCCTCAAATCCTTCCTCAGAAGTTACCTTTGCAACAAGGCACACACTGACTACCCAGCACAACAGCCACCTTCCCTGTCCCCACTGCCCACATCCTGGATTACCTGCCTCACAGCACTTACCACCTTCTAGCACTTTCCTTCCTTACTCTGGTTATAGTGTATCTAACGTCTGCCTCTTTCCACTGGAACATATGCTACAAAAGGCCAGAGATTTTTCTGATTTTACTTCAATGGTGTTCCCAGATGCAGGACCATTCTGTCCTATGTCTGGTCAATGACAAAGGTCAGTTGAATGAATGATCACTGTAGAGCACCTCCCTATTCTAAAGGCAGTATCTTTATTAACATAGACTTAGGCAAATGCTGTTTCGTGGCAGCTACAGCACAAGGTCCCCTCACACTGAGATAGAGGCCGCCTATGTTTTTCTCAGCAGTGCTGCTTGTGTGCCCTCCCTCCCCCATCCCTCTTTCTACAGAAACAACCCCCGCATCCCCCACCCCAGCACACTGCAACTCACAACCAGGTTTTCTCTTCAGGAAAGAACAGTCCTTGATGATGAGTCCAATTTCACAGACAAATATAAGTCTAAATTAGACTCTGCTTTATAGATTCATGATTTGGGATTGGATTCATCACCAAGATCACTAGAACCAGGGCAGGGAGAGAGGGCAGGAGAGCAGAGCAGAACAGAAGCTCTAGAAGCAGGGCAGGAGGTGAATGGCTCTGAAAATTTGTCTCAGAATACACAGAGACCCCCATGCGCAGGGGCCGCCCTGGGCCATGTCTGAGCCTCTGTGGTCACAGCTCCCGCTGGACAAGTTTCCACTGAAGGGACAAGGACAACGGAGCACTGAAGGTGACCCAGCTGAGGACTGACCACATACAGCCCATGAAGAACTGAACAGCAACTAGGCACAGGCCCAGTCCACATTCGGCTCCTCACAGCCTTCTCCATCTCCACCTGCAACAGACTCAGCACAGCAAACATGCGGATTCTGGAAGGTTCTCATGTCTTTATTTGCTCTTTCAAATTCTAGGAATTGACTTACTTAACTAATCCATCAACCTCTCTTAGCAAATATTTGAGAAAAATTTATATTCAGATTCTTATTTTCAGTAGGGAAGTAAGAAGTTGCAGCTCAGTGCACATAAAGTTGAGACTGAGATGGAGACATCCAGCCCCACCTCTCTGGAACAGGAAGGATGACTGGGGAGGAAACACTGGTCAGCGTGGGAACAGGGGACACGGTGGACACGGGGATGGGCTGTCTCTCCACCTCCTCACATTATGCTAACAGGGACACAGACACGTTCAGATGCCTTTGCAGAAAGAGATGCCAGAGTCTCTTGAAGTCACAAAAGGAGAGGCGTGAAGAAATCCTGCATCTCAGTCTCACACAAGACAGTTGTCTCAGGCTACAGAAAACAACAGTCATGAACAAATTCAAGTCAGTCATAGTGAGTGATGACACTCTGAACAGCCACCACACACTTGAAACGTCACAATCAAATAATCTCCATCATGCAGGCCTTTCCCCTCTGTCGCCCCCCCCCCCCCACTCTAGACCCCAAGAATCTCACCTTTTCAAGCCGTGAGAGACACATCAGAGCCCTGGGCACTGTCGCTGGCTGGAGTAGAACAAAAACAGGAGCTGGTCAGAGCCCGCAGGAGACATGGGACAGGAGGAATTATGGGATGGGTGAGCTCCTCCACACTCCCACTCCCACCACTTACACGCAGCCTGAGAGTAGCTCCCTCCTTTTGCACCTGTGGGAAGAAAATATCCTGTGAGGGGACTGGGAGGATGCAGGGCCATAAGACCTTAGCGGAACCTCCTAGTCTTGGACCCAAGAGAAATTTCCAGAACTATGACTGCAGAACTATAAGGGCAGGATCAGGAAACAGGAGGAAAGCAGGTGTGTGTCCTGGACCAACTGCCCTCCTAAGGTCTGTCCTTAGCAGCGACCTTCTCCTGACTCATGAATGCTGGAATCAGGACCCCAATACCATAATCATCAGGGTGATACATCCGTCCTTCATTATCACATGTGCTACACAAAAGAGTAAGTGCTGGCACACAGGGCCCCAGGCTGGGTTAGCCCCTGTGTGGATGCTGCTTCCCAGGAATGAGGCAGGGAACACTTCTACCTGGGGTTTGAAACCCCCAGAGGAACAGGAAAACCCAGACCCCACCCCTCACCCTTCCCTACCTGAGCTCTTCCTCCTGCACATCACAGCAGCGACCACAGCTCCGGTGACCACAAGTGCTACGACAGCCAGGCCAGCAACAATGCCCACGATGGGGATGGTGGACTGGGAAGATGGCTCTGGGAAAGGAGGGGAAGATGAGGGGCCCTGACCCTGCTGAAGGGCTCCAGAAAGGCTCCTGTTTCCCCTGAGAAGGGACATGACCCCTCATCCCCCTTCTTACCCCATCTGAGGGTGAGGGGCTCTGGCAATCCCTTGTGCTGCACATGGCACGTGTATCTCTGCTCTTCTCCAGAAGGCACCACCACAGCTCCCCACTTCTGGAAGGTTCCATCTCCTGCTGGCCTGGTCTCCACAAGCTCTGTGTCCTGAGTTTGGTCCTCCCCATCCCGCTGCCAGGTCAGTGTGATCTCCGCAGGGTAGAAGCCCAGGGCCCAGCACCTCAGGGTGGCCTCATGGTCAGAGACGGGGTGGTGGGTCACGTGTGTCTTTGGGGGGTCTGATGGGAAAAGTCAGAAAATTCAGGCGCTTTGCATCTCTCATGGGACACCCCAGCAGCACTCATGTGACCATCTTGAGAATGGACAGGACACCTGGGGTGGGGAAGGGAGCACCGAAGCCAGACACCAGCCTGGACACAGGCATCTGGGATAATCTCCTATTCCTTGGAGAGTTCCAGACTCTGAAGGAGGAACAGCGACTTCTGGTCCTGACCTGAGTGGAGGCCGAGGGACTCAGAAAAGCTGGAATCAGACCTTCAGACACATTGAGTGTGAGGCAGAGAACAAGGCCTGAGAGAAAAATTCACGGTGCCCAAGGCTGCTGCAGGGGTCAAAGGGGACCCTGATCAGTATTCTAGGGACTGTCTTCCCCTCCATGTCCTCAGAGACGTCATCCCTTAATTGTCCTAGAGAGCAGAGGGGGCCCTCAGAGGAAATCAGGAAAACTCATGCCATTCTCCATTCAAGGGAGGGCGACATTCTAGCGCTGATCCCATTTTCCTCCCCTCCTCGTGGGAGGCCATCCGGGGCGATCTAGAGGTGATGGGGAAGGCTCCCCAGTGCCCCTGGTACCCGCGCGCTGCAGCGTCTCCTTCCCTTTCTCCAGGTGTCTGCGGAGCGACTCCACGCACGTCTCCTCCAGGTAGGCTCTGAACCGCTCCGCATAACGGGTCGCCTCCCACTTGCGCTGGGTGTTCTGAGCCGCCACGTCCGCCGAGGTCCAGGAGCGCAGGTCCTCGTTCAGGGCGATGTAATCCTTGCCGTCGTAGGCGGACTGGTTATACCCGCGGAGGAGGCGCCCGTCGGGCCCCAGGTCGCAGCCAAACATCCTCTGGAGGGTGTGAGACCCTGGCCCCGCCCCCGCGGTCAGCCCCGCCCGCCGAGCCCCGCCCCGGCCCGACCAATCCCCGGGGATTTTGGCCTAAACGGAAATGAAACCGGGTAAAGGCGCCTGGGGCTCTCCCCGGTCGAGGGTCTGGGCGGGTCCCGCGGCCTCGGGGCGGATCTCGGATCCGGAGACTCGGGGCCACCGGGCCGTCCGTGGGGGGTGGGGAGGGGTCGTGACCTGCGCCCCGGGCCGGGGTCACTCACCGGCCTCGCTCTGGTTGTAGTAGCCGGGCACGGTCCGCAGGCACACTCGGTGATTCTGTGCGTGGGCCTCCGTGTTCCGTGTCTGCTCTTCCCAATACTCCGGCCCCTCCTGCTCCGCCCACGGCGCCCGCGGCTCCTCTCTCGGACTCTCAGCGTCGCTGTCGAACCGCACGAACTGCGTGTCGTCCACGTAGCCCACGGAGATGAAGCGGGGCTCCCCGCGGCCGGGCCAGGACACGGTGGTGCTGAAATACCTCAAGGAGTGCGAGCCTGGGGGCGAGGAGAGGCTGAGACCCGCCCGACCCTCCTCCTCGCGCGGCTCCCCGGGTCCTGCGCCCCCGCCTGCGGTCCCCTCGCTCCTCCCTGCAGAGGCCATTTCCCTCCCGACCCCGCACTCACCGGCCCAGGTCTCGGTCAGGGCCAGGGCCCCCGAGAGCAGCAGGAGGAGGGTTCGGGGCGCCATGACCCGCATCTCGGCGTCTCAGGAGACTCTTGAGTCCGTGTGGGCGCGTGGGAACTTTAGAACTGAGACCGCGGCGACGCTGATTGGCTTCTCTAGACATCCGACACCCAATGAGAGTGGGAACTGGGGACGCGTCACGAGTATCCTGGAAGAAGGACCCGACACAGGTTGGGAGAAGTGAAACTAGGGGAGTGGGGAATCCCCAACTCTGCGCCTCCCCAATGCAGACAAGGCTCTCGGAGCCTGAGACCCTGAGAGCCACGCCCGGGACCTGGGACTTCGTCCTGATCCCTCTTCTCCTACACCAAGCCTCTTTGTCACACAGTCTGCCTGGTCCTGGACAAGGATCTGTCTGTGGAAACCAGGGAGAGACCCCCCCAGGCTGCGCCCAGCCCCTTTCCCTTCCCTACTAGTCCTGGAATCCCAGTCCCTGAACTGGACTCCCTGCCTCCCACTCCATACCCCTCCCCTTGGATCTTTTTACAGGGAAACTGACCACGGGGAGCTTGATGCCAGAGAGTGAGCTCGCCCTGGGAATGGAGGTGTAGAGACAGGGATTTTCTCTCTAAATCTGGTGAAGTTTTGTCTGAAGGCACCACATAGAGATTGTCATAGAGACCAGTTTCTTTTTGTTTATTAATACAGTAGGTAGCACAATATTGGTAATCCCTGAATGATTAGAATTCCAATTTGTAAAAGACCTGTGTCAAAACAGCATTACAAAGCTCCTAAGTTTTACTTTCCCAGACTATGGATCTGTGACTCTGGGTTGTTGCCTTTAAAATTACCTTCATTCCTTAGCCCGAGTTTCCCTGTATGAGTCCAGAACATCTCCTGAATACAAAATAAAGGGTTTGTTACTGTCTCTTGCAACCAGGAGGCTGTAGTCATCACCTCAAAGTTGCGAGTGCTGCATGCAGTCCCAGTGCTCTTCACCGACGCTCAAGCACTGCCTGTTTTCCTGAACTCTGCACATCTAAGCAGTGTGCATATTTTATCTGGACACTTGGTATTTTTGTAACTCTTATTTTTAATCTTAAAGAGCCAATTAGCTTTTAGGAAGTCCAATAAAATGTATTGAATACCGAATGCAAAGAACCCGCTGCTAGGCTCTTCCACTGCTTTAGAATTCTTTCCTCTCTCCTTTTCCTCACCTCCTGCTTCTCCAGCCCTTCTCTCTGCCCCTCATCCCTCACGCACCCCCTTCCCCTAAGTCACCGCTACCCTGTCACTCCTGAATTGTGGCACTAACACTGTCCCTCACCTCCTGCCCATGTCTGTTCTTCCCACAGTGCTCAGCAGTCCTGCTAACGTGAGCAAGGTCGTGTCATTTCTTCACTTACAATGGTTGGATTTTGGTCTACCATTTTACGGTATGTTTTCAATTTGTCTCATATCTTTTTGTTACTGTTCCTCCTTTGCTACTTTCTTTATGTGTCAAATAAACAGTTTTTAGTTTGTCGTTTTAATTCTCCTAGTGGCTTTTGGCTATATTTCTTTACACTAGTATTTTTATTGTTGTAAGAATGGAAACCCGATTCCTTGACTTTTCACAGTGAAGTTCAGGTTCTATTGAACTACATCCGGCAAAATAAAGTATACTTGTAACAATGTAGTTTCATTTAACCTACCATTATGCTATTATTGTTTTATATATTACATCAATCTATATTATAAACTCAATGATACAGTGTAATACTTTTTGCTTTAGACAAGCAGCCATATGTCTTCAGGAAATTAACAAAATGAGTGTGAATGTGACATGTGTATGTGCATCATTTCTGTTGTCAATTGTTCCTTTCTGTGTATCTGGGTCAGCATCTAGTATCATTTCCCTTCACCCTGAAGAACTTTAAAATTAAATGTAGTACAGGACTCCTAGGAAGCGAATTTTATGGATTTGATGATCTAAAAATGTCTTTGTTTTTGCCTCCCCCCTACATTTTTTTTTCTTATTAGGACATTTATGTGTAATAAAATTCACCAGTTTTAGCTGCGCTTTTTGGTGAACATTGGTAATATTTATAGTCGTGTAACTGCCACACTGCCCAGTAGAGAAACACCAAATGCAAAGAACCCCCTGCTAGGCTCCTCCACTGCTTTGGAGTCCTTTCCCCTGCTCCTTGTCCTCAGCTCCTGCTTCCCCAGCCCTTCTCTCTGCCTTCATCCCTCACACCCTCTTCTCCCCTTAGTTCCCACCACCCAGTTACTCCTGAACTGTGGCACTGTAGAGAACAGTTTCTTTCTTTCTTTTTTTTTTTTTTTTTGAGAAGGAGTCTCGCTCTGTCGCCCAGGCTGGAGTGCAGTGGCCGGATCTCAGCTCACTGCAAGCTCCGCCTCCCGGGTTCTCCTGCCTCAGCCTCCCGAGTAGCTGGGACTACAGGCGCTCACCACCTCGCCAGGCTAGTTTTTTGTATTTTTTTAGTAGAGACGGGGTTTCACCGTGTTAGCCAGGATGGTCTCGATCTCCTGACCTCGTGATCCACCCGTCTCCGCCTCCCAAAGTGCTGGGATTACAGGCGTGAGCCACCGCGCCCGGCCCGAGAACAGTTTCTTTTCCTTAAAAACTTTCTTTATGCCCCTTTCTGTTTAATCCTTGCCTCCCACCCTCACCCCTTCCTTTCACTCAACCACCGCTGTTTTCTGTCACTGCATTAGTGAAATTTCTAGAATTTAATGGACATGCAATCATATGTTGTGTAGTCCTTCAGTTGGTCTCTCCCTCAGCATAACGATGTTTGAGATGATGCCATTCACTCATTTTTGTTGCTGAGCGGCTGTTGAGTATTGCTGGAATCCCAGTTTATTCATTGGTTTCTCTATTCTCTAGTTGATTGACATGTGGATTCCTCCAGCTAGGGTTTGTTATTAATGAAGCCACTAGAAATAACTGCTTACAAGTGTGGCCTTACACTTTTATTTCTTTAGGATAAATACATATTTCTGGAATTGCTGGGTCATGTGGTAATGGATGGGTAGCTGTGTAAGAAATTGCCATACTGTTTTACAAGTCGACTGCCACATTTTTTGCATTCCTACCAGCAATATCAGACATTCCTATTTTTTCCATATTCTTGACAGTATTTAGACTTATCAAATGTCTTTTTAACTTTAAATATTCTGGGTGATGTGTGATAGTTTTTCATTGTGGTTTTCACTTGCACTTCTTTGATGACTAGTATTGTTTGCTATCTTTTCATGTTTATCTAAGTGACTTATTAAATATATTTTATGAACTATTTTGCAAATTCAATGATTAATTCCAGAGACTTTTTCAGAATCTCCTAGTGTTTTCTACATATGCAATGAAGTTGGTGACAAAGAAAGACTTTTGTTTCTTCCTTCCCTGTCTATTGATCTTTTTTCCTTTAGAATTATTTTTATTTGGTAGACATGAGGTCTCACTATTAGGCTGGTATCAAATTCCTGAGCTCAAGTGATCCTCCCTCCTCAGCCTCCCAAAATGCAGGGATTATAGGCATGAGCCACCATAACCGGTCCTTCTATTGGTCTCTTATTTAATTTTCTTGCCATGTTGCACTGGTTAGGATGCCTGTTAAGTGTTTAAACAAGAACGATGGGAGCTCACATGTTTGTTTATAAGGAACTTAAACAAATTTACAAGGAAAAAAAACAGCCCCATCAAAAATTGGCAAAGGATATGAACAGACACTTCTCAGAAGAAGAAACATATGAAAACAAACTCAATATCAATGATCATTAGAGAAAAGCAAATCAAAACCACAATGATGTACTATCTCCTGCCAGTCAGAATGGCAATGATTAAAAAGTGAAGAAACAATAGATGCTGGCGAGACTGTGGAGAAATAGGAATGCTTTTCCACTGTTGGTGGGAATGTAAAATAGTTCAACCATAGTGGAGGATGATGTGACCATTCCTCAAAGATCTAGAACCAGAAATACTATTTGACCCAGCAATCCTATTTCTGGATATACACCCAAAGGAATATGAGTCATTCTACTATAATGACACATGCACATGTATATTTATTGAAGCACTATTTTCAATAGCAAAGACATGGAACCAACCCACATGCCCATCAATGATAGTCTGGATAAAGAAAATGTGGTAGATATACACCATGGAATACTACACAGCCATAAAAAGGAATGAGTTCATGTCCCTTGCAGAAACATGGATGAAGCTGGAAGTCATCATCCTCAGCAAAGTAACATGGGAACAGAAAACCTATCACCGCATGTTCTCACTGCTAAATGGGAGTTGAACAACGAGAACACATGGACACAGTGAGAGGAGCAACACACACCAGGGCCTGTTGGGGAGTCAGGAGCAAGGGGAGGGAACTTAGAGGACGGGTGAATGGGTGCAGCAAACCACCATGGCAGACTACACGTATGTAACAAACCTGCACATTCTGCCTATGTATCCTGGAACTTAAAGTAAAATAAATTAAATTAAATTAAATAAAAAAAGAAAGTGCATGTCTTACATGTACACATATGTTCATTGCAGCCTTATTCACAATAGCAAAGTCTTGGAATCAACCTAAATGCTCATCAATGGTAGACTGGATAAAGAAAATGTGGCACATATACACTGTAGAATACTATACAGCCATAAAAAAGAATGAAATTATGTCCTTTGCAGGAACATGGATGGAATTGGAGGCCGTTATTCTTAGCAAACTAGTGCAGGAACAGAAAACTATATATCACAAGTTCTCACTTATAAGTGGGAGCTAAATGACAATACATGGGCACGTAGAGGGGAACAACACACACTGGGGTCCAGTTGAGGGTGGAGGGTGGGAGGAGGGAGAGGATCACAAAAGTAGCTAATGGGTACTAAGGCTTAATACTTGGGTGGACACTAATGGGTATAGAAATAATCTGTACAACAAAACCCCATGATACAAGTTTACCTATATAACAAACCCGCACATGTGCCCCTTATCTAAAAATAAACGTTAAATTAAAACAAACAAACAAACATAGTGCATGTCTGGAAAGAGCATATGGTTGGGTTCCGTGTTTTTTTAAACCAAGTCACACAATCTCTGCCCTTCATTAAAGAGTTGATTCATATAGGTTTTTGTCATTATTGATATGACAAGTTTTAGGTCTACCATGTTATTTTCCCAGTTTTGGTTTCTCTGTTCCTCTTGTCCTGACCCATGTCTTATTAGAAACCAAAGAAACAAAAGAAAGTAGAGTAACATCTTTAAAGTGATGTGAAACAAAGAGGTCAACTAAGAATTCTATATCCAGCATAGATGTCCTTCAAGGATAGGCAAATTAGGAGATATTTCAGGTAAAAGAAAATTAAGAGAATTTGCCACCAGCAGGTCTGTACAATAACAATTGGTAAAGAAAATTCTTCAGTCTAGAAGCAAATGATACCAGGTGGAAAATGAGATGATCAGAAAAGATGAAGATGATCAAAAATGGTAAATATTGAGCTAAGTGAAAAAGGCTATCTTCCTCCTCTCATTTATTCTTACTTTATATACATAGAACTGTTTAAAGATAAGAAAAAGTTTTTTTATCATGGGACTTACAACCTATATAGATACATTCCATATAATATCGATACCATAAAAGATGGACATTTTATAGAGGATAAATGGTTGCAATATTTCTGTATTTATGGGTGCTAGTACATTATTAACTGAAAGTAGACTGTGAAATGTTAAGAATGAGTTAAGTTCTGAAGGAAATTGCAACACTAAAAACCATTCAAAAGATCAACAAATCTTGGAGATGGTTTTTTGAAAACAAATCCCAGCCAGTCATGAGTCTCATCATCCTACGATTTCAGAACTATTGTGAATACAAAAGTAATCACAGAACAGTCCTGCCCAGAAAGAGGAGTTATCCCTAAATATGGTGGCCCTGGGACAGTTGGCCCTTCCTGCTGGACCTCTTCCATGGGGGCGCTTTCTGCAGGGACTTTGTTGCCTTGCTATTCCACTCTACTCAGTGTCCTGACCCAAGAGACAAGGGGCGTCTGCTGCTGTGTCCACACTTGGAGAAGGAAACCTTGATGGTGTCAGTATATTACAAACCAGGCATGACAGCTCACCCCTGTAATCCCAGCAGTTCAGGATGCTAAGGCAAGAGGATTGTTTGAGATCAGAAGTTGGAGACCAGCTTGGACAACACTGTGACATGCTCATCTCTAAAAGATATAAAAATAAGTAAACTTAGCTGGGCCTGGTGGTGGGCGCTTGTATTTTCAGGTATTGGGAAGGCTGAGATGGGAAGATCTCTTGAGCTTATGGGTTCAAGGCTGCAGTGAGCTATGATCGCACCACTGGTCTCCAATCCAGGCCACAGAGTGAGATCTTGACTCCAAAACATACATTGTAAACCTTTTCTCACTATGGGTTATTTTATTTATTAGTTATTCAATATGTATTTTGATTTTATTTTACTGGCAGCACAATAAACCAGGACATGCAGAAACTAGAAATCACATCTACTTTCCAGTGGTAAAAAGTCCAGTCCAGGGAGGTGAGAAGGAGACAGTCCTCATTAGCGCTGAGGATTCAGGGAGAATGAGATGGGCTGGGCAGGAAGGGTTTTCGTTTATTTGTTTGTTTTCTATGAATGAATGTAACTTTTTATTATGATAGAGTTGTTTTATTAAAGAAATAGATGAAAATGGTTAAGTAAAATCAAATGGCTCTAAAAGTCTTACAATGAAAGCAACAGTCCTGCCATTTGTTCTTACCAGAGACAAGCACTTTCCATTCTCTCAGTTTTTCCTTCTGGTAGTTGCCTTCATGGGTTTTTCCAAATCATTACTTTTTCAGTTTTTCAAGTGGGTGCATATGTTAATACATGTAATTTTAAAAAGCCTCTTCAGTTTATGATACATCCTTACCGTCCCCTGCCCCATCCCTCCTAATCCTCCAGAGGAATGGCTCTAACTCTTTTAGCAATGTCTTCTATTTTTCTCCTCACATAACTACTTAGTCATTTCTTGATTATTTTATACATTTTACAGTGATTTCTTGAATGACAGATGAGGATTTAGCTCTTACACCATCACTATCTTCACTTTCCCTCCCATATTGTCCCAAAGTAGTTACCAGATTTAGGACCTAAGCAGTCACTGCATCATTATGACTATGTACATATTGCTCATTGTTGAGAAAAACAGAGTATTATGCTCTTACTTCCTATCCTGTACTTCCTTCTGCCCTAGAATTAATGATTGCCTAACCACCCTTCTCCCTTGTTTTTTTCACTTTTGCTTTATCTTCAATGAACTTCTTTCCAAATGCCCCAAATCTGGCAATAACCTATTATTATTTTTTAAGAGAAGAAAATCTCACTATGGTGGCCAGGCTGGTCTGGATTGTGGCCAGGCTGGTCTGGAACTCTTGGACTCAAGCCAACCTCTTGCTTTTAGCCTCCTGAGTAGCTGGGACTGCAGGCATGAGCCATTCCACCCAGCTAACCTATTAATATTTCTACTGTTTTTTGTTTGTTTGTTTGTTTGTTTTTTTAAGCCAGCTCTATAGCTGGAATATTGCCTGTGTTGGATCCTATTTGCTGGATCCATGTCATTCTCTGGTTTGTCTACTCCTTCATTTTGCGGGAGTATTTTCTCCAATAGCTTCCCAAGAAAGGGTCCATGGAGGCAACCCCTGAGTCTTTGCTTGCCTAAA